>NC_053130.1:6913175-6955675 GCF_010015445.1 Perca fluviatilis
CACGTGTTTCAATAAATAAAAAGACCTATTTCATTACCCTAGAGAAAAAAAAAATTCTGATTGAATTAAAAACAATCTTCGACTTACGGCTTTTCAAAAAATCTCACAGTTTTTTTTGAACTGTTGTTCAGACAAAATGATGGAAGATGGAGTGGAAGATGAAGATTTAGCTCATGAAAACGTATTTTCTGACTTATTTTTTAAGATTATGTTTTTGGGGCTTTTCCCTTTATTATGTAGTGACAGCGGATAGGTCGGAAAGGGGGAGAGAGATGGCGGATGACATACAGCAAAGGGCAGCAGGCCGGATTCAAACCTGCGCCTCTGCAAAGGACTCAGCCTACATGGGGCAAACACTCTTACTCATAGGCATCGATTTCGGTGGGGACGGTGGGTACGCGTTAGAGACCGATACCGGCTCCAATACTGCCTAAAACGCTGGTTTCGGTATCAGGAAGTACTGGAGTTTATGCACCGATCTGATACCACGTAATAAAGCCCTAAAGAAAATCTACGTTAAAGTAGTTTATTTATGTTCTTTTTCCGTTATAACTGACTGTCAAACTGGAGAATAAAAGAAAGGTCTGGGGCGTTCATTGTTTGTGTTTGTTCATGTTTCACAAAGAGTTTAACCTGAGCCAGGCCGACAACAAAGATAGAAATCATATCACATACATACAGGGATAGTAGTATACAGCTGTTAAAACATAATAAAATATATGACACACTGGTATCGGATCGGTACTCGGTATCGGCCAATACGCAAGTTCAGGTATCGGAATCGGTATCGGGAAGCAAAAAATGGTATCGGGCCATCTCTAGTACGCGTACCTATCAGATTTCGTCATGAGTCATTTTGTACCCACCACCTTTTTTGAAAACCTCGAGCTCAATTTAGTTTAAAAAAAAATAAAGTTCATAATTCTTGAGCGACGGACGCCAACAAATCCACAAACATCTCTATCCCCACAGGGCAGGCACAGACAGCGTTCTGCTGCTGCGCTGGCTACACGCTTCTCTGTTCACAACACTGCAACAAATGTAACAATGGGATACGTTCTAGGTTGGGGGAGGGGCGGGTGTATACATTTTTATTCATTTACATTAGTAAGCTACAGGACAAAAAAAAATAAAAATGAATGCGTCACTGTACCCAGCACATTTCAAACCAAACTGACGCCCATGCTCTTACTGGGTGAGCTAGAGGCCGCCCCATTTTCTGACATTTTATAGACAAATGAATGGGAATTAAACGATTGATTAATCAATTCAATTCAATTCAATTTTATTTATAGTATCAAATCATAACAAAAGTTATCTCGAGACACTTTACAGATAGAGTAGGTCTAGACCACACTCTATAATTTCCAAAACCCCAACAATTACAGTAATTCCATATATTTATGTAATTCCATAAAACAATTACAGTAATTCAATATATTTATGTAATTCCATAAAATCGCAATAATGACAATAATTCGCTGAACACAACAAGAGCTAATACTGTGATTAACACTCCAAAGTTAAAGACACAGCCTCTCTCTTTAATCCCCCTCTGTGTACAAGTGGGACAGGAGATGAATCATTATTCATCATCCTTCCCATATCAAAGAAATTGGCCTGAAACAAATGAGAACACACTTAAAAAGTAAAGTAGCTTGTTTAACATTAACAAGTCTTTGAGCTGATCAGGGGTCAGCGACTGTAGCTGTATATCAGGAGATGTTCTAAATACTTACTGCAGTTTAAAGATGTTGCTGAGCTCAGGACGGGGACACAGAAAGTCCAAAAAGCTCCTGTACACTTCAAGTGTGAAGTCCTCCAGTTTGATACTGTCACCCTGTCAGATATATAGGACATGGTGATGAATTAGCAAACACCCTAACTGTCGGTGTCAAAGACACTGTATCAGCTTCCAGCACCTCCCTGTGTTTTATCCTCTTCCTACTTACTGTAAGAGAGTGTTTTTTTGTTTTTTTTTAAACCTTGTAAATAATCAAACATTTCCTCCTCATCTTTGATTTATTTCCCCAACTCTTCTCCATTAAAAAATCGCTTTCTGTGCTCACAGGAATATTAAATGTGAGATTCAGTGTGAGCAGGGACTTTAGCTCTTTTCACTGGTTGCTTTCGAAACTTGATGACCCAGATATTTGAGCTCATTCCAAGCCCTCCCTGCACTGTGAGTCATTCTGGACAAAAAGCATCAGATAAAAGCCTCAACAGAAAATAGAAAAACGGAGGGAAAAAAAGAGGGATAAAGTTGAAAAAAGAATGTGTGTCTTATATATACTGTAGTTATCCAAAAGGGAAGGCCACAGCTTTCCAAAGCATGTATTCATGACACATGTAAACTGTAAACTCTCATGTACGTCTACTATTCACTGCCACTAAGAATAACACAAACTTCTGTGCAGCGTTTACCCGTCCGTAGGGCAGTCTGCAGTTCTCCAGGGCAGTCTCTACTCTCTTTCTGTCTGATGAAAACAGTCGAACAAAGCTGAAAAAGACAATGACATCACAGCATTATCACCTCACTCTTAACCACAACATGTCACCAACTCGAAAACCTACATTTTGACTTCTAAAAATATCTCCTACCCCAAATTCACTCCTCTAACTCCCCCAAATGTCCTCTCGTCTTACTCCACCAAACTTACTTTACCTTCCACGAAACTCCTGGTCTCCCAAAATGTCACTTAAACAAATGTTACCCTGAGAACATGACTGTAAGAGCCAGGTATAGTCTATTATTGTTGAACACCTATTTGGTCACTTACGGTAAGTGGGTCATGTGGTGTTGGCGGAGGATGCTAGTTCTCCTGTTTAGCTTTTGTGAAGGGGGTGATGGGGGAAGTCTTATTTTTTGCTGGCTGCTGTTTATCGTATGGCTTTTAGAAACCTTTTGTACGCCTTTGAAATACTCATGGAATGTCTTTTATACACAACCATGTCTGTTTCTCCTGCAAATAAACATACAAAAGTCCGTCACTGGATCCGTGAGTCATTGCATCAACTGCGTCAGGCAGGCCAGTTTCCCCTCGGCTTTCCTCTTAGTTTCAAATTGTCGCCTATAATGACCATGCAGGGTTTCCCCCAAAAAAGCAGTTTAGCCCGGTGGCAAGTGTCTTTTTTTGTGACGAGGGCCCAGCTGGGGGCCATTCACAGACAGATGGCAGCACTAATGTAGAGCCCAATGGTTTCTGTGAGAACAGAACCATGGACGGAATGGCAAAATTAATAATTAAAAAAGCTATAACACAGATTCCATCGGTCCCTGCATGAAGTCAGTGCTAAAAGCTAACTGGACATTTGGAAAATATGACTATGTCTAAGTTTCCAACCGAGCCATAAAAAACCCCCCAAAAAAACGTCTTAAAATACTTTCAAAAATAATTCCCAGTGGCTTAGGCCTGGTGGGGGGCAACTTAGGCCAAGTGGGCCACCAGGCTTGCAATACACTGGGGAAACACTGCCTTGCTTCTCAACATCCCCCAAACCCGCTCCTTCAACTCCCCGAACTTTCAACCCATCCTTATAACTTCACCTCGCCGCCATTGACTTCAAAGATATAACTGACCCTAATTCTGCTCTTACTTTGCTTCTAAAAGACAGCTTTCTTTTATAACTGTATTATCCCATCTCATGCTCTGGCAGTGGTTGATTACCAGGTCAGTGCTGAATTAGGCACCTTCATGAATCCTGTCCCTGTTTTTGCTTTCCCAAGTGCACATGGAATTAAGTTTATTTTTGGAAGCAAGGGACAGGAAAGAGCAAAGTTTTGCGTGTCTCTACAGATTTCAGCGGGCTATTTTCTCACATCCTCTACACCATCTACTGTAACACGTGTCTCAAAGTTAACACAGAATCATTGATTAAAGATTAGGAAGGTAATAATAATCAGGAGCATACTTCTTGACAGGAATTCTCCCCTCTGCGTTCGGCTGGAGAGTTAATTTGACATACCTGAAACAAAGAGAGTTGACAAAGTTTAGAATTGAGTATGACAAGTTTTTTTTCCTTGATCAAAGGGAGTACCAAGCAAAATGATCGTGAACACCGACTTCAGTGATTCTCCTTCAATCTCCCCTCCTACTGATCAGACAGACAGCAACGTTTGTTGGTCGTCTTGAGCAAAAAAACTCACTTTGAAAATTGGAGGTCTGTGGGTTAAGACATTCTTTTGGTGTCCACTAGTTTAGTCAGCACTTTAAGCTAACTATTCCTCCAATGTATTCCTTACTTTTAGCTGCCTGTTTAAACTTATTATTATAGTTTTACTAGTTTTCAGGCACTCTTACATAACTGCAACATGTAGCTGATATATTCTTCTAATCAAATCATAATTAAATTTTTTTTAAATTAGTTAAGCTTCTCCACAATGTTTCCACGGACCACCCTGGCAACAGCAAAAGTACCCCTGGGGTACAAGGCTACACCTGGTTGGGTATCACTGCTCTATGGCACAGAGGAATAACATAAGTCAGGTGTGTGGTGTGTGCATGTGTGTGTGTGTGTGTTGTTAGTGTGTGTGTGTGTGTGTGTGTGTGTGTGTGTGTGTGTGTACACTCACGCTTTCAACAGACTCTGGTCTCTGTTGAGATTGTGGCTCAACAGGTTGGAAGACAGAGAAAACAGTTCCACACACCACACCTACCAAAGTCAGACACTCCATCATCATCATCATCATCATCATCATCATCATCATCATCATCATCATCATCATCATCATCATCATCATCATCAGTGACATCATCACTGTGAGTGATATTTCCGTACCTTAGCTTCCTCCTCCTGTGAGGCTATGAAGTTGAGCTGGTTGACGTTCACAAGGTCTGAAGCCGTAACCACGGTAACCATGCGATTCTCAAGCCGGCCGACCAGGTTTCCCACTTCCATCAGCTCGCGCAGCTTGGCCTCCTATTGGAAATATTAAGTGAAATATTAATGGGTTAAACATAATCACGTTTTGTAAATAGGCTTTGAAGGTCTTTTTTTTATATTTACTTTTTTCCTTCATTGCCTCTTAGATTTGTTATTTGCTTTTTTATTATATTGTTATTAACTTATATTTTAATACGTCCCTTACATTTTTCACTTACTGTTTTTATTTAATGGAGCCTCTCAGCATAAGCTGTTCACATGTTTGTCCTAACCGGCATAACAATGAAAATCTTGAAAAAGTCATTTTAACCAGCTGTGTATTTGCGTCTTTTAAGACAGGACAATTGTTTTTTTTTCTTCCCATTTTCAACTCAGTCATGTCAAGGCGTCTAAGACAGGGGTCCTCAACGTTTATAGGCCAAGGAGCTGGGACCCCCTACTACATACATTGTATCAAACTGAGCTGCATATTAAACTGGGTGGATAGATAGATATGCACACATTATTTATACATCATATTTTAATGGTAAACATACATAACATGGGAAAGGCGCAGTGTTTCATGTTAATGTATATTTTCAGCCATTTTAATAAAAAAAGAACTTTCATAAAATTTGCAAACAATCATTTGGCGGCTCCCCTGGAGTAACTGTGAGGACCTCCTAAGGGTCGCGGGCCCCTGTTGTAGATCTCTGGTCTAAGAGATATGTGTTAAATATGTTGTTTACCATGCTAATGGTACACAGGGTACTTTGCTTCTCGCCTGAAAAAGCTGTCACTTTAAGTTGGCACAAGTGGCATGTGCCATTTCATGTGGAAAATCTGCTGAGCCCGTGCAAATGTCAATGTGTTGGGTTTTGGAGCGCACATAGGGTTGGCTCTGCACCATCCATTATGCTCAATACACAACATGTATTTAGTCATGAATGTAGAAAACAATGTCAGGCACCTTTGATCCAATAATACATCATACAATGTAATCAAAATAAAGTGTAATGGAACAAATGCCCCAAATATCATCATGAAAGAACAGTGAATAAAGTTTAAAAAAAATGTTGTGTTAAATTAGCCTTAATTAGTCATATTCTAAGCCTGCATTTGTATATCACTTTTATTAGTGAACCTAATTCCAATTAATTTGACTGTTTTTATTCAGTACTGAAGTTAAGACAGACCCCCGCATATGTACACACAGTAATCCATCTCAGTGTGTGGCTTCACCTCATCTTATGTGGTTTTCTTAATGTATTTCTTTATGAATTTGGGTGCAATCACAAGTTTAATTCCTTCCCTGCCCAAACTGAAAAGACTTAGTGAGGAGGAATCCACCAGCTTTTAAGGAGCTTTTCGTCTGCTACAGCAAACAATGTTATAATATGAACATCAATTTCTGGATGACAAAATAAATGCGGAGGTAGTGAAAGGAACAGAGAGAGGAGATAATTGGAAATTTGTGAAGCAGCCACTGTAATCATGATTTAAAATCATTCGAGAACCCCACTCAGTGGTGTTAATAATGGCTACCACTGAACAATATATATCATAATCTTGGTTATTCACAGAGTGCTTTTAAAGCAACATACAGAAAAAGCTTTCCAGAGGAAGGAAGATAAAACAAAACAAAAGGACGTTCAAAGCATCTTCAAAGAAAATCTCATATTAAACAGAATAAAACACTATAAAAGAATAACAAAAAAAAAGAGATTAATACTGGAAACTGAATAATTAAAACAGTTGATCAGCGATGGTACCTTGGGAGTTTTGGTGCTTCTCCCTGTTCGGACATCTTTTACGAGGGTCAGGTCCAACAACTCTGTCTCCTAAGGAAAACACGCACACACACACACACACACGCACACGCACACGCACACACACACACACACACACACACACACACACACACACACAGTCAGCTGGAGCTAAATGCTTCATCCTGTTTCCTGCTAAGCATTTAAGCCCACCTGGAGAAAGTGTGTGTGTGTGTGTGTGTGTGTGTTTGACAATTACTGATCTCATGCTGTCTATTTGCTTTTGCAACCTTGCATTGTGGTATAACTGTACAGCTCTTATACAAATATATCTATGTTAATAATATTAGTACTGTAATAAAGTACTAAATTTGTTTCTCGTCACCTGGCTCATTAACAATATAAGTGTACAGGTATAGAGGCGAGACAGTGTATGCGTCTGTGTGCCTAACCTTATTTTGGTCGGTCCAGTAGAGGTAAAATCCATGTGGGTCCACGTGTAGAATCACTGGAGTCACCGTAGACAGATCCTGAAGAGAAAGACCAGAGACCACAATGAAATAAGCCTCGGTGAGTTTTATTGTCGGCCTAATTACTCCTGTGGAGTGTTAAATGTGTGTTTTTTTAAATCATTAAATAAATTAAAAAATCAAGTCTAAGACAGGCGGACACGGTGAAGAAACGGACAACAAACAGCTTTCAAATAGCAAATATGTAACAGGCCTATAATGCTTTAAAAATGTCCATAATACAACAAAAGAAAATAGAGCCCAGAGAAATAACTAATACAAGCTATAAAATCATATCTTACCATGGACAAAAAATGTTTTTAGTAAAAAAGGTAGAGTTGCGAAAGAGTCAGTGGTGCAAAAAATTATAATGATTCACCACAGAGCCAACTTTAAAATGTGCTTATTATTAAACAGGGAACATCGAGTGACTTTCGGACACAGAATCTAAGTAACTAAAGTTCTGTTCAGTTGTCATGACATCCAACTATTGTCCCTGTTGCTATAGTAACCCACCGTGACAGTTTTCTAATGGTTTCTAGGTGAAATCAGGTAGCGCAGCTGTCCTATGTTTTGCTGTTTGAAAAGCATTTGCACTTTATATGAAGCCTACCCTTGAGAGGACCAGTTCATGTGGCTACTTACTGGGGAGAAGTTAAAGGTCCCATGGCATGCTGCTTTTTGGATGCTTTTATAGGCCTCAGTGGTCCCCTAATACTGCATCTGAAGTCTCTTTTATATAGACCTTAGTGGTCCCCTAATACTGTATCTGAAGTCTCTTTTATATAGACCTCAGTGGTCCCCTAATACTGTATCTGAAGTCTCTTTTATATAGACCTTAGTGGTCCCCTAATACTGTATCTGAAGTCTCTTTTATATAGACCTCAGTGGTCCCCTAATACTGTATCTGAAGTCTCTTTTATATAGACCTCAGTGGTCCCCTAATACTGTATCTGAAGTCTCTTTTATATAGGCCTCAGTGGTCCCCTAATACTGTATCTGAAGTCTCTTTCCCGAAATTCAGCCTTGGTGCAGAATTACAGCCACTAGAACCAGTCCCACAATGAGCTTTCCTTAGTATGTGCCATTTCTGTGTCTGTAGCTTTAAATGCTATTAAGGAGGAGCCGGTGAGAGGGGGTGGAGGGGGGGGTGTGGCCTTGACCAACTGTCACATTGCTCGTTTGAAAGCCATGATGTCTCTCTCTCTCTCATGGGTGGGCCAAATTCTCTGGGCGGGCAAAGCAGAGAAAGGGGAGGTAACCTTGCTCCTTATGACCTCATAAGGAGGAGATTCCAGATCGGCCCATCTGAGCTTTCATTTTCTCAAAGGCAGAGCAGGATACCCAGGGCTCGGTTTACACCTATCACCATTTCTAGCCACTGGGGGACCATAGGCAGGCTGGGGGAACACATATTAATGTTAAAAAAAACTCATAAAGAGAAATTTTCATGCTATTGGACCTTTAAAAAAAGATCAAAATAATATAGTCCGCTCAGTTATTTTATGACTAAAGACAGACCATTGGGTAATGAATGCACACAAGGTATTTGATGAAGTATTAACTGGTGTTAAACTGCGTGATCCCTAAAAATTATTTCATTTAAGGGATAGTTTGGATATTTTGAAGTGGTATGTGGTACTTCTCCATAGTCAGTGTATTACCTACAGTAGATGGCGGTCGGCACGCCCACAGTTTTGGAGAAGCAGGCAGGAGTACCGACACAGAAGCTTAGCTAAAAAGATTTAAAGTAGAAATAACTTTCCATGTGTTAAACCTAAATCAAAGGTGATGAGGCATCATGGGTCATATTTGTGAAGCATATGCTTTTGTAACTGACAAGTCTGATCACCATTTGGCGATATATGCATTTTTGTTGAATTACACACCAGCATATGGATGGATGGATACAATCTTCTTCTTATCTAAATCACAAAATAGGTAATTTCTAGTGCATAATTCTGATCCTCTGAGTTTAAGGTTAAGTACTGGGAGAATACATTGATTGACTAAGGTTAGGGGCAGATAATTGTCATGATAAATTAATAACTGTTAAGGTATAGTTAAGGTTTTCCAAGTAACACACTTGGTAAAGGTTACTGAAGGGAGAAGGGATGGGAGCCCAGGTCTCTTTGGATAACCACCACTTTATTTTTCACTGTGCAATAAGACTCTACTTTCCATTTCAGCAACGATTATAAACATGTTTCAACGTTTTAAGCTGATGGAACAATTAATCAATCCTGTCATATTTCTGGAGGGGACAGTGTCAGGTTTAGAGAAGAGAGTTCCACGTAAAATTCAGTTTCTACTCTGTGGAGACGAAAATTGAGTTTTCAATTAGTAAAAAGCACATGACAGAGTGTACCATTTGGTGACCAGCTTTAGGCAGGATCTCTTCTAGAGAAACAGTCTGCTAAAATATGCGTGTAGATGTTAGAGCGTACAAAGTTCTGTATATTTCTTTGCATGTTTTTTTTAAAAGGTTGTGGATTCTGCTGTCGGAGCTGCTTTCCTCATCAATAGTGCAGCCTACATCCAAAAGAAGAAAAAGCTCAGAAGATGGTTTACTAGATCCCTGGTTGTCACGCGTTGGCATGGCAACCAATTCTATTTTTCATAAAGCCCAGCTCTACTCTACGGATATTCAAATACAACAAAACACACACACACACACACACACACACACACACACACACACGGTTCAACCATGGTGAATAGATTTAAGAGTCTATTGGATTATTTGTTCCGTAAGTATGATTCACGATATTATATGGCTCAATGCATTGATTTACACACACACACACACACACACACACACACAAACATCAATTCTTTCTCAAACACATCAGATCTGTTTAGGTGGTGGTAGCCATGCCAGTTACCATGGTAACCGGACAGCACGTTTCTCATTGTCAGGGTTCTGTACTTCAGCATACCAACACACACGCGCACACACGTGCACCTGTGCAAGCACTTGGCTGTGCAAATAACAGCCTTTGAGGAGATCTGCATGTGTGTTTTAACACACACACACACACACACACAAACACACACACACACACACACACACACACACACACACACACACACACACACACACACACACACACACACACAGTAAATTCATAATATCATAATAATGGCTTTCATACCAACAGGTGGCAATAAAAAAGCTGACCACAATTGTGCTTCACACACACACACACACACACACACACACACACACACACACACACACACACACACACACACACACACACACACACACACACACACACACACACACACTTCTGTCTGTCTTGCTGGCGTGTAATCCACAGGTACTTACTGCCAAAGCTCAATCAACAAATGAATAGTAAACACATCTGACAACATGGCACATTTCCTCCTCTTCCTCCTCCTCTTCTCTCACTCCAATTCAATTAAACTTGCTTTGGTGAGTCAGGTGGGCACAATAAGGATAATATTCTGACACTGCCAAAATCTATGTAGGCTACATGTTACAAAAATAAAGATAAACCCCCAAAATGTAAGCAGAAAATAATAAAGATCTTTGGCTTGCGCTTCTGTATTTATGTACTTAAGGTCCTTACCTCATCCCATTTAATGAAGTTGCTTCCGTTCCTCAGTGTTTGAGAGACGGAGGGAGGTTGGAGTTTCAATGCATGGACCCCTGGCTGAGCACTCGCCATGGCTTCACACACATCAACACACACACACACACACACACAAACTGGAAGATACTCAGGCTCAGACACTTGGATGCTGCATCTCCGTCATGTCCGAGCCCAAACTCCTCAGAAGTCAGGCAGAGACGCTCAGCTGTAGTAGCATCCTCTCCTCTTCAGATTGTGTCCTGTCTTACCTGCACTCTTCACTCTTTTAAAAAAACAAAACAATTTCAGTCCTTCTCTCTCCTCTTTCTCTCTGCTTTGTGTCTCCTTCCTCTCTCCTCTCTTTTCTTATCCCTCCCTCTTCTTTTCTTCCTCCCTCCCTCTGTTGGTCTCCCCCCCTCTCCTCTGTTGGTGCTGCATCTCACAGAGAGACAGACTGAAACAGATGCCTTCGTGGGAGACAGGATACGCGTGCGTGTGTCTGTGTGTGTGTGCGTGCGTGCACAGCCTCCACAAATTGACTCATCGGCGACATGCGCACAGCGGCAGCTTCCCACAGATGGGGGAGGGACAAGAGAGGGAGAGCAAGAGCGACAGGGAGGGAGGGATAAAGAGAAAGAAAGAAGAGAGTGGGAGAGATGGAGAGAAATGAAGAGAGAAGAAGTGGAAGGAGGGTAAAGAAGAGGAGAGAGAGAGAGAGAGCTAGTGGGAGAAAAGGGAAAGAGAGTGGGCGATTTAGAGGTGGTTGAATCAAACCAAACTAGGACTACAGTCAAATGAGGCCACGCTTGAATATACACTACATTGCCAAAACGTATGTGGACACCGAACATTACACCCATATGTGAGTCTCATTCCTGAACCACGGGCATCAGTCTGCTGCTATAACATCCTCCACTCTCCTGGTCGCAGACTTTCATTCAGATTTTGGGAGGTGGCTGCAGGGGTTTGCTCCCGGCCAGCATTAGTGAGATTTGGCACAGATATTGGCTGATAAAGCCTGGCCTGCTGTCAGCGTTGGTGTTAGGGGGGGGGGGAGGGCGGTTGAGGTCAGGGCTCTGTGCTGGCTAGTGAAGTTCTACCACACTGAACTAGGAAAAGGGTTTTATCTCTTTAGGGTTGTTGGGATGATTTGGGTATGGATACTAGCATCAGGATCTGTACCAAAAAAGAGATCAATCCCATGTTAGATCAGTCGTGCTCTCTCTGCTTCGGTTGCCTTGTGGGTTCAGAAAATTCACACAACAAACATCTGCTACTAAAAACTGCCTTGTGTTTCAAAATGCATCCGATTAAGTGATTTACAGAGAATAGTAAAATGGAATATTTGGTTTCCAAATCATTCGGTGGTGATGAAAATATATTCAGAAATATTAAAACGGACACTTTTGATAATAAAACATACCAAACCTGGCATTGATAATATTGGTTCTGGCCCTGGTATTACTTTGTTTTGGATCAAAACAAAATTTTGTGGTATTGCCCACCCCTTCTTTATGGACCTGGCTTGTCTAAAACATAATCTTACGCTGCAACATGATAACATGATAACTATCCTTGATTGGAATTAGGAGGTCTAGCCCAAGCCATAAAGAAACAACCGAAAGAAATATGCACGAGGGCGTCCACATACTTTTGCCGATATAGCGTATTTAAAAATAAAAATTGGAATTAGATTTGTAGATGTTTACAAAAACAACTAATTATATTATAACAGAGGAAGGAGCAGAGTGGGTGAGACAGTGGACATGAAATAACTGAGAATTGGAACAGTATTGTATAAAAAAAAAAGAAAAAACAGTCAATGACAAACAGGCAGAAAGCAGTAACAATGTGTCTCTGCCTCGGAATACAAAATCTGAAATTGGCAGTTTTAGTGCATGAAGAGTCCAGAGAATAAGAGAGCATGGGTTTAGAGTGTGAGTATGATTCAGAGGAAATAAGGACATTTTAGGACACGACCCTGTGAACGTCTGTAATATCTGCCCCTGCGTGTTGTGTTTAACAATCAGCTCTGGATTCAAATCCAGTCATGTCGTCTGTAAAACAATCTCAGTAAAACATGTCAAGTGTTTGCAGAGCAGCAGACAGCATAGACACATAAACGCAAAATAAAATGCTCAGAAAAATGCCTCCTCAGTGATGTCACAGCCACAGGGACGTCTTTGGCAAAAAATAAATAAATGAAGCGTCAGCTGGCGCATTTATCTCTCTTTGCAGGGATGAAACTAATGATTATTCACAGACTGCAGTTTTCATTGGAATTATTGTTTCTGTAGAAAGTAGTTCTGATGAAAACTGTTGGCAGTCTGTGGATTATCCAGATTAACAGAGACAATACCGCTTATCGAAGCCCATTTCTGCCAGAAAAGTTATGACAAAAAAAACCAAATGTTACTATCTCGTAAAATGACATAGTTTTCACATTTTGTTGAATTTTTTAATTGTGATTTTTCAAATGCCGTAAGAACACAAATTAAATTCCATTCATCTCCACAAGTGGATGCAGAAATCTGAAGATATGAAAAAAGAAAACCCAAACTAATCAGCAAACTATGAATGGCTGTGGGAAATTAGAGATACTGTTTTCTATCTGATGATCTGGTTTTACAATTAATTGGTTAATCGTTATGTCAATGAAAATAAAATTGCAATGTTCAAATTGCTCATTCTGTCCGGCCAGCATTTCCACAACCCAAAGATATGTCATTTTCAGTGATATAAAACAGGGAAAAAATGCAAATCCTCTTAAGCGAAAACCTGGAACCTTTTTTGCTTGATAAATGACTTAACTGATTATTATATTACATAGATTGTCAGTGACTTTTCTACCAGTTGAATAGTTGAATATTTTGACTCATCTCCACTATCTCGTTCTATAGTCAAACACAACAGCAATGAAATGTGCTACTTTTCCTTTTCTTCCTTTTTCTCACTCACCTTATGTGATTGATCAAAGCCTCCTTTAACACACACCACTGCTAACCAACCACATACAGCTGTCTGCCTTAACACACGTGCTAACACACATCTGCATACAGGAAAATGTTGATTACCACATGTATACTTTGTAGGACACAAGAACATACAGCCACAGTATGACCCTGTAACATACACACTGCCCTACACACAAATAGAATACATTAAAATCAATACATTTTTGATATACACTCTTACAAGGCCAACTTTACTGTTTTTTTTCCAACTGCTTACACAAAATCTTTTCATGTCACACGATTTTTGAAACCTCTCACTCATAGTGCAAAGCTACACACCAAATCTCCAGAACCATGAGCTATTTCTCAGCCTTTCACTCAGTTTTCAATTGCATAAAACACTTTTTTTCAAGACACTACACACAATTCTCTACCTAAGACACAAAAATCTAACAGGATGTGACTTACTTTCGTTTTCCAAACACAACCAATAAAAATGCTACACTAATTTACCAGGGCGCACACACACACACACGCACACACACACTCCTCACATGTGAAAACACATTATGCTTAACTGATTACTAACCAATTACTGCTTTAGTATAGGCCTATATATAGGTCAGAGGTCAGATTACCTGTTTTGAACAATGGATGCCAACAATAGACAGAGAGCAAGGGGAGGAGGAGGGAGAGACAGGGGACGACAACGAGGAGGAGGAGGAGGAGGAGGAGGGAAGAAGAGAAAGAAAGAGCGCCATCTCTGATGAGATCAGGGCCACACTTATTCATCATGTGATCGACCACGGATTGACCAATGAGAGAAGCCCATACAGTAGCTTTACAGTGGCGTCCACACTTCAAACCTTCAGAAATGAGAACAGGCATGCAACTATCTAATGACTATTTCAGCATTTTATATCAATCAGACTTTGTTTTCCATACAATACCCCCCCACACACAAGCACTATATGTAGATATAAGCCTATGAAAGACAAAAGAGCTTTAGATTTAGAACAACAGTGTGTACATGGTATATCCCAAATTTACTATTATGCCATTTGATGCAAATGCTTCATTTTGAGGTATGTTTATGGCATTTTGAATGCAGTGTTTGAATTTTAAGGAGATGTGAGGCATTTTGGATTTTGTGTGTGCAGTTTTGGGAATTGTGTGTCGAGTCTTGAAAAAAGGAGACAGTTTTGAAAACGTGTGTAAGGCCGGTTACACACTGGCAGCGTAGCGTCAGCGTGTCAGCTGCGTGGTGTGTCCGTTTATATTTCGGCTCCCCTGTTAACAGGTTAGAGTTTACACACTGCCTGCGTGACACGCACGTCTCAGGCACGGCTCAAGCCGCGCCGAAAATGCGTGCCTGCTAGAAATAGAACAGACGCCTATTATTCACGCTACACGCAAGCATGTAGGAAGCGTTTCCAGGCAAAATAGAATAGCAAAAGATGTTTATATGTCGTTTAGAAACAAATACATATTAATAAATGACATGTTGATGTTTGAAAGTCTCTAGGTTTTGATATAAATGTAATTTTTTTTATTATTTCTAATATTGAACCAAATATTCTGTAGCCTATTTTGCCGTCAATACTGCCAACGTTGTCTTTGCTGTAATCAAATCAGTATATGTTTAACATGGTATTTAATTTTATCAATGGGAAACATACATGTGTCCAGACAAGGCTAGCAGCTCCAGCGCCGCGTCAGACACGTCTCTGGTAAAGACAAAGAAAAATCCACGCAGCCGCCACGCAGCTGACACGCAACAGAAACGCCACGCTCACGCCACGCAGGCAGTGTGTAACCGGGCCTAAGCATTGGAAAAAAACTGTAACAGCCTGCAGCCTCCTACACACACACACACACTTTAATGCATAAAAAGTAATGTGCAGAGACTCATGTTGCCATGACACTGTTCAGACCTGTTACTCGGTGCCAGAGCCAAATGTATCCGTAAATATCCCAAATTCATATGCTCTTTAATAGAAACTTGGTACTACACCAAAAGATGAATGTATGGAAAAGAAAAGGTACAGATCCATCATTATCAAATCATAACTGAGGACAAACAGGATTTTGCATTTAAAGAACAAAAAGAGTACAAATGCTGTTTGGTCCAGATAACAATCCGGTATTGTTCACATAAACAAAGCGAGCGCTTTGCTTCAGTAAACACAGAGGGAGCATTGAACAGTTTTACGGCTGTCAGCACAAAAGAGCAGTTTAAGGTGCTCTTTGTTGCACCTTGGCGAGATAAGACGAAGGAGCTCACAAAGAAGGGGTGGGAGGTTTTGTCTCGGATGGATTTAGTTCAGGATCTTCCTGCTCAATTTGTATACAGAAAGCCCAAAGAACGGGGTAAACATACACAATGTTTATAGTAGTTTTGGGGGTAGGGATTCCACCTGTGGATTCCTTTTTTACGTTGATAATTTAAGACTGAATACCACGATTGGGTCTTATGTATATTGGGATAAGCAACGGAAGCTTTTAGACATGACAGGTCATTCATTTCCCAGTTTGGACAGATCATTCGTTTTAGCTTTTGCTAACAGGAAAAAAAAAAAATCATTTTAAAAAGTGCAGATTGTTTAAAACTGATTTTTATTTCCTCACACATTCATCATGTATTGTGTTTCTTGCTGCAAGAAGACATAATAGATTACAATATGCAATGACCTTCTGCAACAGAGACAACTGGTAACACAAAGGGAGAAATGGGGAGAAAATGTACTGAAAACTGCTGTACTGCAAATAGTATTTTCTTTCCATCTGGAGTTTGATTATTTTATTTATTAGATTTTTTTCAAGATTAAACAAAAAAGCAGAAAAAAAACTAGATTTCTTTTTTTTTTTTAACAAACTGAAAATCATGTGCCTTATTGTCATTTATTCTATATATTCAAATCATCATGCAAAATTGTGCACTTTGATTTTGCAGTCGCAAAACTTGCTGTAGTTGAGTTTGTAAATGTAATGGACAACATTTCTTTTCAATTCCTTTTCCATAACAGTCCTAAGAACCGGATTTGTTTACAACCTGTATCACTGTCTGACTGAATGTGTTGCCAACCCTGACAGACTGCATTCTGGTGATGTCACACTATCTCAGCGGCACCATGACAGACGATCGCCGCAACTACAAAAATAAGACCGCTGAATAAAAACTGGAATTTGTTTTCTAAATTGCCGCACACTGCATTACCATCACAAACCCACTGACAGAAACACACACAAATGCCTCCACACACATATTCTTACACACTCAAGACACTCCTACTGCCCACACACTGGCACTCACACAGACAGAGGCGCACACATGAACTCACACACACACACACACACACACACACACACACACACACACACACACACACACACACACACACACACACACACACACACACACACACACACACACACACACACACACACACACACACACACACACACACACACACACACACACACACACACACACACACACACACACACACCCCAGTCTTCACCAGCAGATCTCCGTGCTGGGAGCTTATATAAGGGAGAGTGGGAGGCTGAGAGCTATTTCAGGACCAGAAAAAGACGCAAGTGTGCATGTGTGTGAGAGCGTGTTTGTGTGTGTATCCCATATGGATTTGTATTGGTGCAGCTGTGTGTGTGTGTGTGTGTGTGTGCGTACGTGCGTGTGTGTAGGCCTGCTGTAAGGACCATAAGAACTCTGATTCAGTGGGTTTCATAACCAGTCAAGTTTGAAGTGAAGTTTGGCTCACAACCTCTGGCAGCTCAGAGAGTCTCTGTGCCTACGATGTGTTCAGTCCCACCCCGGAGCTGCCTGCACACACATTTAAGAGGCAGCGAACCCACGGAGCTGCTTTGCAACTGGAAAATGCCTACATGTTTACTTGTTGTAGCCACAGACATGTCAAGTGCACCCGGATGTTGTGGCAGAAGCATCCTTTCCCTCACAGCTCTGATAAGAGCCTTTCCAAAAGCCTTCTTTTAATTGCAGTCTTCTCCCAAAAAAGCCCCTCTGAATTGCCTGAGATCTCTGGGAAACATTTTTAATGTTTCAGTATTTTCTAGTGAGGAAATAGTCCCTTTAAAACTGTCCAAAGCATCTTTTGTGGAATATACAGAGTAAAGGGAAGGACGGTCTCTGAAAAGACATGTCGCTGCTGATTTTTTCTACATGCAACTGGTCAATGCGGTGAGCTCCATGAATAATTTGATGGTACTGGGGTGCAGGCAGAAATCTCAGTTATTCACTATCTCTGAACCTGATCAAATAAAACCAAAACTGTATGCGTGACTGCTGCAAAGCAATTTCCCTCGGGATGAATTAAGTTTTATCTGATCTTATGACTGTATACCTCTAAATTCTGACCCGCAACAAAAAAAAAACAATAAATTAACTATTATTAAATGCATTCCTGTATGCCATGAAGTGTTTACAGATGTGCAGGACCAAACACTCTCACACAGACTCAGACACACACACACACACACACACACACAGTGCGTTTCACTATCTTTGTGGGGACCCATTGACATAATGCATTCCCTAGCCCCTTACCCTAACCTGAACCCTTACCCTCACCCTAACCATGACCTAATTCTAACCCTAATCCTAAAAACAAGTCTTAACCCTCAAACAGCCCTTTAAAGTTGTGGGGTCCAGCATTTTGGCCCCACAAAGCTGTCCAGACCCCACAGGTATACTGTATTCCCAGTTTTTGGACCCCACGAATATAGTTAAACAAGAACACACACACACACACACACACACACACACACACACACACACACACACACACACACACACACACACACACACACACACACACACACACACACACACACACACACACAAGATGTCTTCAGACTGAAATGTTGTAAGGAGATAAAGTGACGAACAGTGTGCAGAGGTTTTCTCAAAGATTCTGACAGCAACAAGATAATTGGTTAACAAATGCGTAACAAGTTAACCGGGGAAACGCAGAGACATCTTTTTCCGTTGTAAGTGAAAGGAAACGTTTTAATAAAAGAGCTTCATGTGTATCCATGTACAACAGGAAAATAAAGCTTGTAGCTGGTTTTGGCATTTCCACGTCAAATTAATCTTATTTCCTTCTCAGTAAAATAAGTGGGATCCCAAAAAGTCTCTGTTGTTGAGCAGAGCTAAGCTTTCTTTAGCTCTGGACGAGACGAGATGTTCTCACTTGACGCAGGACTGACTGCAACAGTGAAAGGTAGCCGGAGGGCCGTGCTGATATAAGCGCGCAGCTCCAAAGTTTGTCCTTGTTAGTGTGATTCAGCCTGTCTGTGGGTTCTGGAGAGCTGGGCTGTGAAGTGTGAAGGTACATTTGGCTGCTCTCGCCTCCATCACTAAATCATCTGTATCACTGTTTTACTTTCAAACCTAGCCCGCATGTTCTCAAAACAAGTACGGTCTCTGGAGATCTAAATCTTTTTTTTTCTTTTTCCAAGTGTGAAAAAGTGGAAGCACAAATATGTTATGCAGTCCAACACAGGAGCAACATTCCCTGAAAGACGAAGAGTAAGGTACGGAACAAAACAAAAAGCTGTTGAACCAATTTATTAAAGGTGCAGTAGGTAAGACTTATAAAACTAACTTTCTGTCATATTTGCTGAAACTGACCCTATGTTGCAGTAGAACTACATGAAGCAGGTAAGTAAAAAAAAAAAAATCCTACAGCCTGTAGTGTGATTTGCAAAAATCCACCGCTCCCTGTTCAGATGCACCAATCAGGGCCAGGGGTTGTGTCTAACTGTGTGTCAATCACTGCTCATGCACACGCATTCATTCTCCCTTGTGGGGGGAGGGGCTTAGGAGACTGTTTGGGCTTTAGCGGAAAGGGGGAAGGGACTGAGAAGTTGTCGATGTTCAAATTTTTTGGCCAAGTCCTGGAGCTTGCCAATCCTCCCTACAGCACCTTTAACAGAAATGTATGATTATATACGTCTCTGCAAAACTGTTTTAAACCTTCCACCATCAGCTTCTCCCCATTTGTTGCAGTCTCTTTGTGGTAAAGCCTGCGGGTTCTCTCGCTTAATTGCAGTATTGAATCATTTCAGTAAGTCAATGAAGCATGTTATGAAATATTGAATAATACCTCGACTGTTACTCTGAAACTGCCGTTAGCTGCTAATTTGGACATATACTCAATACCTTTAAATATGAACATTTGTGTTTCACTTACAAATAAATTGTTTCCCTCTCATGGTGAACAAATCTCTGAACAGCATTTGGATGAAAACTCTTTGAGACAAATTATTATTATTAAATTATTTTAAAAGTTTGCTGCTTCCTTTTTTGAACGCATACATTTATCAGTTTATTTACAGACACACACAGTTTGATTTAATATTTAAGTCATAAAAAATGATCCCTTTGTGTGCATCTCATTACTGAAAATCCTCAACAAATACTGCAGCATCAGAAACATTCATGACTACAGTAAGAATTAGTTGTTGTCTACTATTAGTGGCTGTATTAACAGACTTGTTAATCAATCTTGTGTTAAAAATGTTGGTTTTAAAAGTGCAGAGAAAATATTGTATAACAGGTTTTGCAGAGGGATTTTATGCAGCTGCGATCAGTAAGAGAATATGACTAAAACAATGAAAACAGCCATGAGGTAACTGATGTGAAAGCATCTCAAGAGTTTCAATCTGGTTCTTCCATCTAGTGGTTGAGAAAGGCTTTACAGTGGCTAACTTAAGCTCTTCTCAGCAGGGTGAATGGGCACGGGGGAACGAGACTAAATTCAGGTTAAAGGGTAACTAGAGTTGGGCAATATATCGATATTATATCGATATTGTGATACGAGACTAGATATCGTCTTAGATTTTGTATATCGTAATATGGCATAAGTGTTGTCTTTTCCTGGTTTTAAAGGCTGCATTACAGTAAAGTGATGTCATTTTCTGAACACGCCAGACTGTTGTAACTGTTCTATTATTTGCCTTTACCCACTTAGTCATTATATCCACATTACTGATGATTATTTATCAAAAATCTCATTGTGTAAATATTTTGTGAAAGCACCAATAGTCAACACTGCGGTATCGAAATCGAGGTATTTGGTCAAAAATATTGTGATATTTGATTTTTTCCATATCGCCCAGCCCTAAGGGTAACTACCGTTTATTTCAACCTGGACCCTATTTTCCTATGTTTTTGTGTGTAAGTGACTGACAGGAACAACGATCTTTGAAATTGGTCAAAGTATTAAGCGTGAACGCTGTAACCGGCAGCCACAGACCGGGCTGCAACGTAACCTTTTGGGGCAAATGTGCATCGTCAATTTGGTCCACTAAAAGTGCTTTATTTTGCCACTGACAGGCTACAGAGATAGGCCTTTTAAAAACATATTTAAGACCTTTCTGTTGAACCAGAAACAGCTCTGAAGTCGCTAGCGCTAAACCCACCAGACTCCATTTAAAAAAACAATACTTTTAGTGTGTATAGAGCCAACATATTTTCACATGTAAATCAGTAAACCATGTGTTTATTTCAACCACAACTACAGTTGTGATGGTTGGAAAAGTGGAAAGACGACCCAAAACGGCTTTTATTATAGTTTAGTTTTGTTTCTGCCGACTTTGAATGAAGTGTGTTTTACGATGCTAAAAGAACTGTTTATTTACATGGAGTCTGGTAGGTTTAGTGAACGCAATTTCGCAGATGCTTATGTTTAAAAAAAGGATCTTACTCTTTAACAGAAAGGTCGACCTCCTTAGAAATCCTTTCCATAATGTTGTCAGACAGACACATAGGAAAATAGGGTGTAGGTTGACAAAAAAAAAAAACATAGTTACCCTTTATGTGCAGAGTTCTGATACTTAATCTGCACCAGTCATGACAAGATTTTCTACATCACTTTTAGTTTTATTGCTGTTCAGTCAAGTGGAGCCAAATAATATACTTTTTTTCTAGAAAAAGTAATAACTTCATTTATTGATATTTTAAAGTGATTTTAAAGAAACTGCGAGTTTGATTGCCATTCCCTAATTCCCTAAATCCAATCACTATTAAGCTGCAATTCCCTGTACTGCCAAAGCTGCATTCACACTTTAACCTAGTTCAATCTGATAGGACAACCTGTAATCTTTATCTTTGAGTGATAAACAGCTAGTTTTGGACCAGCAGATCCAAATCCTTCCATTTTACAGTCAATCTACTCACAGTTAATATCAAAAGGCGAGTGGGAGTCATTTCCTGAGATGAGGGCATACATTCTTTTTTAATATGACCGGACAAAAGCATTTATATGCACAGAGCAGTGTTATGCTAATAGACTCCTAATTGCAATAGCCTAATATGATTTTAGAGTATCTGAAGAGTGATTGATGACTTTCCAAAGCGACCAGAAGAACAGAAAAACCATGAAATCACAGGTCAGATCTGCAGGCATTTAAGTTGTTGGCTGCTCTACGTTTTGTTTACCGCTGAAACGTTTTACATTTCATTTTTAAGTGAAATGTCCTACGAAGACTGAATCTTAGTAAAGTAGATCCATACATAAATCCTTTATAGTTTACTTTCAGGCTAAATCGGACACTGAACCAAAATGAGTAAAAGCTGTCAACATATGTTAATCATAACCACATGCAGCTCGGTAAAGTACAAGTTCACCACTGAGAGCTTGAGCAGAGTGGTCAGATTTATTTTAGGCTTTCATCTCTGAGGCACTACTAATTAAATAGCTTTCCTCTAACACTACATGAGAAGACTGTGAGGCATCATCCAGTACTCCCAATTTACACACTTCCAATCTGTGTTTTCAAATATGGATTTAAGTAACGATCCAATAAAAGGCACCAAAACTTCCTTAAAGCACTCATTTAATGAGCGTAGGTATCAATTTGTTCCCAATGATGGATATCTCATTTTAGAATGAGACTTTTAAATGATTCAGCGTAGAGGTAACGAGCAGACATCCCACACAAGGCCACAAAAACATTTCGCAAAAGCCTGGCAGTCATTGGCACACGGTCAGTAATGAAACAGCATTACCCAAGTGTAAATAAGTGGGAGAGATGAAAGAGGTTACGCAGCCACGTTTCCCTCATCGCAAAGGTTTGCTCAAAGGGGGAAAATCCGCAGCGGAGTCAGATAATCGCCAGAGGAGTTCAGAGAAAAAAGCTCAAGTAGTAGCTGGTGTCTCAAAATAACCTTCTGGCTTATTGGGCTTATGGATCTTGAGACTGGAAGAACTTGAAGGGAGCATTGCAGCAATAATCGTAACAGTGAGCAGGGGAATAAGCAGTGGATTCAAGTGCAGCTGCTCCTGAATAAGAGACGTTTACAGCAGAGCCAAAACAAAAAGAGAAATTTGCCAAAATAGGACTTGTTTATAGTCTTTTATCAAACACAAATGTCGAACATCCACTGGTTGTAGCTGGCTAGCTAGCTAAAAATATGACATTTTACTGATTCTGTCCGTTTTATTTTGAATTGAACATTTTTAAAAGTTTGAACAAAATAAGAAATTTTATGAGGTTACCTTTGACTTTTTTGGGGATTACGTTTGCCTTTTCTTTGATAGGACAGGTGTCAATAGACAGGAAAGGGGCGGGGGGAAGAGTGGGATGACATGTAGCAAAGGGCTGCGGGGCTGGAATCGAGCCCGGGCCACTGCAGTGAGGGCTCAGTCTTCGTACATGGGGCGCACGCTCAAGAGGCAGCAAATATTATTTAACATCAATGTGATGCAAACGTGCCAGATTTAGCCTCAAAGCCTTTTCATCCCCAGGCAGGTCAGTGTTACGGGGAACTCATGATTGGCAGTTTGGCTTTCTGACAATTCATCAATCAATATGAAATACAAAATAAAAATGTGAGACTAATCAATAATAGGGCTGCATCTTTTATAAAACAATTATTTTCACTATTGATAAATCTGTGGGTTCTATTCTTGTTTAGTCTATAAAATGTCAGGAAAGAATGTAAAACGATCCTCAGTTTCCCAGACCCCCCCCCCAGGTGAGGAATTTAAAAAACCTAACAGTCCAAAACACAAAGATATTGGATATTTACAGGAACATGGAAAAGCAGCAAATGCTCACACCGAAGGCGCTGGAAACAAGTGCATTTTAGGCATTTCTTACAAGAAAAATGCTTCAGAGGATTCTCAAAATTACATATTGCTAAAACTCCTACGACTTGAATTCATGAATAGCATAATTGCGTCTGCTCTACTGAACAAGGATAAGAATTTGCAGCTGTAGTTTTAAGATTATACTCAGGACCACCAAATGGATCAGCACCAACAGGGTGTGCTGGTCCTATGCAACACTGGTAGCACGTCATTGGATTTTTAATGCTCCGATTTAAAAATGGATAAACTGTCAGATTTGTGTCTCATAAGATTAAACATGTTTTGTTCTGTTTTTTACTGAAGAAAAACCAGCCTTGCAGTCACGTACACACACAGACAAACCAAAGCAAATTTTCTGTTTTACTCATAAATCATTGGTTTACAAAACTGACAATTGTGTTGACATTGCAACCTCTTGATTGAAAAACTACCCAAAAAAATAGAAGCTCTTGCCAGATCACTTAACATATACTGTACTTGACATGTATGTGTATAGGAGTATATATGTGCGAGTGTGTGGGTGGATGGTCTATATTTGGGTTTGCAGTTTCTATCTGTGTGCGTGTGTCTCTAGTCCACAGCCAGTCCAGCGGCAGAGTTGCCGTTAGGCGTTTCTGTAGTGTTTGCAGTTAAACCATCTGCGGCCTCGGTTGGTTTCCGTGTGTCATCGCCATGGCGACTCATAAATGGCTGTCACAGCTACTTGGTTTTTAGAGCTCCTGGCGATTATCCATCTGTCCGACTTTTGCCATGGCCGATCAGTGTCCCTGACGCGGCTGTTCACTACATTTGCTCTGCTTTCTGGATGTTTCCTGGCGTGGTTGTCATTGTGATCTGGTGTTTAGCACCTGGACAGTCTTGCGGCCGTAGTGCCAGTAGCTATAGCCTGACGCCGCTGTAGTCACCGCTGTAACATACCTGCAATATAACATAACAAAAGGACATACACTGTAATTCAAACCACAGTTTCATTCAGTTGATCTGGTTTAACAAGTATCATTTTCCCGTTGTAGAAAGTCTTTGTGTTATGGGAGGAACTTTTGATCACTCTTCAGTGACTAGTCATAGTTGATTAATTGGTACATAAAAAAAAAACAACAACAATGTATCAAATTACTTAACTTCAATTAAAATTGTGCAATTAAATTCTGTGTTTTTGTGTGCGCATTGGTAGCTTCAAGAAAGACATTTTGGCAGAAGCAATGCACGCTATTAAATGAAAAAAAGTAAAATATAAAGTGTTTTGAAACATTACTTATTTTTTTAAATGTCATTGAATTTATCCACCATTAGTCAAATACAATTACAAAACAGTATCTATTGGTACATTTAATGATGAATTTACTTGTTTTTTGTAACTGCGTCATATAGAAATGTAATTAAGATGTTTATGAATTGTGTTTTAGATATAAAATAAGTATACATTATGTAACCTTTATATGAATCAACTACTGAAAAGGCTTTACTTATTTCAATAGCTTAGGCTCCAATTCACTTGTAGGTAGAAACTTAGTGTAATTAACATAGATGTTAATGCTACAAGTTGGTTACAGAGACTTTACAGTTTTAGTCAGGGAAAATAAAAGAAGCAGGGTGAAAATTAAGTCTGAATGTACGACAACCGAGCAAGACAAACAGATGCCTGTTGTTGTGTAAATTAGTTCAACAGTCTGTTGAACTCGTAGAAAAATGTAGGTTACTGGGACACTAAAATGTTTGTCCTGAGTCGGCTCCCTACGCCAACCCACTCAGAGTTGTAGATTGAAATGAGTCAGCGCACTTAACCTGAACACTGTCGGAACAAACGTGCTTAACAGAGATGAAACCATTTGCATTAAAAACTCTTTGGACAATAAACATTTGTTGTTGTAATTACTACACTAAAAATTAAAGGACATGACGGATATTAAAGTCAAGTGGATAAGTCCTGCGTGTGTATGCATGTGTTATACAGTGCGTGGGGTTTACCATAAGCCCTGCAGCAGGATATGGTCTGTATACTGAAAGACTGGGGCAGCCAGAGAAGATGCAACCAGAAGGAGCTGGATGGCTGTGTTCACCTAACAAAAAAAAATGCACACACAAAGTCAGAATAACATTATAAAAAGGCCCAAAAACATTTCACAATCACAGACTACTGGCTTCTCCAACAAATGAAGTTTGGCTCATTATTTTTGAGAAAACCTGATGCACATGTGGCTGGTTCCAAGAACAAAAAAATAATACTCCTGCCAGACCCTTTTCTTTTTCAGGTATCAAAATAAATGATGCAGAATTTGTAGTGGAGCCGTAAAGGAACATTTTGACAGTGAATTTTAATGTGTTTGAATGTGCACAACAGATTTCTGCATCCATGCAAGTATTGTGGACTCAAATTAAAAATGATGGATGAATGATCCGCACTGTGCCAGGTTTTCAGTTTCTGCATCTGGTGACTGCCATGCACATGTCATAAAGAGCCAGAATAATAGAATAATAAAATAACCACACATTCTCATTATATCCTGTTATTTAAGCCTCCATTGTTGCTGAATCTCCACTTTAGTACAGCAATGTACAAAATGTTCAAAGACTGGTGTACAGTAAGAGTGGGTGGTTGTGTCTGGGTGTCACCTTGCTGAAGAGTGTGGGCTTGAGCTGTGCTGTGGTGTAGCAGGGGTTAAAAAACTTGCTAAGGGTCACCTGGAGGAAAAAGAGGAAGAGATCGCAAAGTACATTCAATTTCTTTCCTCGACTGAAGCGGCCATTGTAATCCACAGTACATTAATATTACTTTCTACTTCTAGCAGATCTTGCACCCAATACTGTATTTTTAATTTGTCAAAGTGCGCTTGTTTAGAGTGAAATGTGACGTGTCTCACCGGTGGAGGTACAGTCTTGTATCTAACCCAGAAGACAGCAGCTATCAAACCAATGTCTCTGGAAATCACTAGAGCTGTCAGCAGAGCTGTAACAGAATAAACAACACAATACAAAAATCACATGAAACGCAATAAGATGGAAAAACAACACAAAGAGGTAGCTAAAACAAGAAATGCAAACAGTCCAATACCTGGTATAAGTTCAGCATAGGTGAGACTGACATACAAAATACTGATAAGAATCTTGTCAGCCAATGGGTCGAGAGCGCTGCCCAACGCCGACTTTTGACTTGGCCACCTTCTGGCAATGTAACCATCCAACTGAGTAGAGAAAGAGGTAGAAAGAGAAGAAGACATTGTAATAGATGCCTTTTTAAAAGGTCTAAATGAGCAAATGCAGCAAGCTGAAAGATTTATTTAAAAAGGTGACTGCACTGAAGTTCATGCCAATAATAACCCATCTGACAATAATAATGGCTTGAAGTCAAGGCCACCATCCCCTTTTTCATTACCACCCTGATCTGCTGACCACGTCTGCGATGTCCTGGTGATTAACAAACATGTTAAATTAACATTAAAGTGCAGATGTCTTGTGTCTGGTTGAACGAGTCGATGATTCACAAATTAAACAGAAATTAAATCCTGTGACAAAATGTTGTCCAGTTTTAGGATTCCACATCAATTCAGATTGCGAGACAAATATCAGTGCAAAATTAGTCCTATTGTTATATTACGTTTACTTGACAATATTACTAATTACTGCTAATGGGAGACCAATATGTTTTTTAATAAAGTCCATAGTTTCCATGTGTCAAATGTCTGAAGTCCAAAACCATTTTTTTTTTAGTGAAAGTGTGTGTATCTGCAATTACCAGGTCAGTTGCTCCAGCCAGTGTGAACAAAGCGAGACTGAGGTGAAAGTGCTGCTGGATGATCAGATGACCCAAGTATGGAGCCAGCAAAATCCGACACACACACAAGAAGTTGGGGATTGTCCACGGGTTCTCATACTGCAGAAAAACAGAGTAGTTACATACAGTGTTACTTGACAGATCAACGTTGGGTTAAGAAGTCAGAGGCAGATAATAGCATGGGCATAGCACAGCAGGTAAATCAGCCTAAACCTATTACAGCAGCAATTCTAATAATCAAGATTTACGAAGAATTCACAATCTTGCCGTGTTAAAAACCACTGTGGAAAGATAGGAACAAAGAAATATTGTATTAATAAAAAAACAAACAATTGACTGTTTTTGTTGTTGCTATAATTTTGGAGGCCAATACCAATATTGATATTCCTGAGTTACAAAAATCTGACGACACACAATACATACACACACCTTTTTACAGTTGAAAAATAAGCTTGCCTGTGCCCTCTGGTGGACAAACTTTAACAGCAACAGTTTCTAAATGTGTATCTCTTTCAGATTTCTGTACTGTCTGCAACTTATCTTTACTTGCAAAAGGCTAATATTGAATGATATATCAGCCCATCAGTCTAACTCTATTTACAGTCCACTTTTGTACAATTTGAGTATATCCATCTTATGCTACTTTATACTTCCACCTGACTACATATCAAAATGCAACATTGTACTTTCTTGCTTTCCTTCATGCACTTGACAGCTACTTACTTTTTATAACAGATTTTACATACTAAACACCAGAGCTGGCCCGACCCATAAGTGAACTAAGCGGCTGCTATATAGGCCCCGTGGCTACCAGAGGGCCCCCAAGAGCTGAAATGTCCCACCACAGAGCTCATAACAGAGCCGGTCTATTTAAAGATAGTGTTGCTGCTAATAGCTAGGTCTCATGTTAGTCTTTAAATGCGTATTTGTACATTATGAGTGCTTAAACTAATATTTACAATACACAAGTTGGTTAAGTGCCAAGTGCAGTGGCAACATGATACAATGTGGAGAGTCCCCAAACCAAATCCTGCTTAGGGCCCCCAAAAGTCTACGGCCGGCCCTGCTAAACGCATTGTTATACATACATCTTTCCAGCTCTTTCTCGACCAACAACATCACACTGAGTAGGCTACATTTAGCTGAGAACATTAGAATGCGAGGCTTTTGCTTGTAAAGCTGTGACGACTTCTATCACTGTTGGTTTGTTTCTATCTGAACACACTTCAAACAAGTGATGTTTTTTTCTACCATCTTCTGTTACCTTTTCACACTTTACATTCCTACAGTTAACTGTCTGGACAGTTCTGAAAGCTACTCACCAGCTCTTTGAACTTGAAGAGGCCCTCTCCCGGTACCGGACTGGCTTCATTCCGGTCCGCTGCGGGGGAGCTGTCCGGCGTCTCCTTGGTCTTCCCGCTGCAAAGCCCACGAGCTTTAGGGGACAGCAGGGACTTGAAGCTGGTCACCGACCTGTCGTGACCTCCCCGGTGCAGAAGCACGGTTCCTTGCGCGTGCCAGGGTGTCGCTTTCACCTGCTGGAGGATCCCACTCCAGCACGCAACGCGGCTGTCCGTCCCATTGACTCTAAAGACCCACGAGCCGCTAGCCGGAGACTGTTTTAACCTCGCGCAGTCGGCGACAGGTGTGTGTCTGTGCCGCCATGACGCAGGCTCGAGCCGACACACACCCGCACACTGCGCAGACAACAGACAGCGAACATTTGCTGCGTTGCGACACAACGGCGGGGAAAGCCTCCGAAAACACATCATTATCATCATCTTCACGAGGCTTCCGTTACCGACCTGCTGCTATCGTGCAGTTCGTACCCGTTTTCATGTTTAAGTTTCAGACAGCCAGAGCCAAGAGAATCTCAGCTCCGGGGTAAACGCTAGATCGCACCCGGTACACGTGTCAACGCCTGCGCAGTGTGCTCGTGATGACGTAGACACGTGTATTGGGTGTGCGACCATCCATTCTATGGGTGCGATCTAGCGTCTGGGCTACCCAAAGCTCCAGCCGGCCATGACTTCAGCCAGCAGGCTGCCATGTTGCCGTAAACTGACAACGCAAAGGGCGTCGCAAAATCGTCAATGACGCTTTCGTTGACAAGGCTTTTATTTAGAAAAAAAAAAAAATGATGTGACACAAAGTTAATATCAGCAAAACAGCCATCAGAGGAATGTATTTAGAGCTTTGCTGATTGTATTGTCCAATTTTATTTCAAAGTTAAAGCATGTTTTAATCACTGTCAATTCATTTTCTGTAATTGTTAAAAAAAAGCTGAGATTTACAGGAAATTAAATAATTGAATAACATTTTAAAGTAAACTAATAGTGCATACCATACGAGAAATAAATCAGAAACGGTAGACGATACAGAACGTTTGAGACTAAAGTAGAAGAAAATATTGTATAGTTGCTAGGCACGCACTCCCAGGTCAATTCAAAAGTCTATATTTTAGAAAACAATATATTGCCAGCTTAATACCACATCATAGGAAGCAATGACCATCTTTACCAAGCTACTAAACATAAGATTTTTATTTTTTATAGTGACATAGAAATAGTGACATAGAAATAACAGTAACTTCTAAAATATAATTTTAACTGTATTCAAAAAAGTCTCTTTACAACAAAGTCATCTGTGTGGAAAAATAAATAAACAAAACACTCAACAGTGAGGTAGTATAGTCACCCATTAGGTATTTATCGAATATAAGTACATCCAAACTTCTCTCAGACGTTTAGTGCGCCAAAGACCGACCTCACTTTGAAAAAAAGAATTTCAACTACAACTGTTTGAAACAGTCACCATGTACTGTAAAATGATGTACATTGAAAGTAAAGTGTACCCGACTTTAAGGATTTTTTAGTTCTGAAAAAAAGATGTTATATCTTTATTAAAGATAATGGCATCTGTGAGGCATCACATCATTGAACCAACAGGTGGGGAACTTAATTACATTTTCTTGAAGCCTTGAGTAATGTCTGAAGTCTCACTTAACTGATGCAATTACAGCCAAGTCACACCATACCACGTTTAGTTTGCATCTTTTTTGTGTGTAGTTAAATGCATATTAGTTCAGCAGAGACGTGGTGTGTCTAATGGAGTCCGTTCCTCTTTCTAGCTGGAAGTTGGTGGTCGTGGGGAAAACTGTGGTCGCTGTAAGGTTGTGGAGAGATGCCCTCTGTAAGGTTTTAGTAAGTTAGATGCTCTGTCCCGTGTTGGTCGGTTGCTGTGGTTGTTACAGTCTCTTCAAAAGGTTTCACAGCAGTCCGTTGGGTGGAGGTTTGGTGAAAGTAGTCTAGATAATGAACTCCCCATCAAGTTCCTTTCCCCCTCTTAGACAGAAAGAGACCCAGTTCAGTTATCCTGAACACTGACCTTTTAGCGAGGTCTGCAGGATGAAGCAGGTACCCAGCTCTTAGTCTGTTGCAGTTGTCAGTGATCAGACAGTCTGCAGCTGGTACAGCTTAGCTCCTTTCTTCAGCAGGAAACCCTGTTCATTGAGGGAACTCACCAGACCTTCAAAATCCACCACCTGAAAGGAATTAACCGAAGTGTTAGTGATAGAGTTTTCTGTGTTAGGAACAGGATTTACTGCATGTATTCAACACTCACTCATGGCCTGAATTACTGAGAATGTTTTTTTGCTAGGAAGAGATTCTATAATCCACCTGTCTTTCTGTAATTCCATCTCTTTTTCATAGGAGTTTGTTCAATGGCTCCGACTGTATTTATGAGTAGTAGGCATCCAAATGCAACCTTGAGTAATGGTGTGTCTTAACTTCACCAGTATTTCTATTTCAGCATTTTAATTTTGATGTGTCGTTCTTAAGCAAGTTGATAACTCAATTTTTGATAGGTTCTGAAAGGAGCTCTACTTCATTTGCAAAATTTGGATGACAGTCCCAGTCACGGATTAGATTAGTAAGAATAACATGGGGGTGTTTGTGCCTTTCATTTGGTACTGTTTATCTAGTGCATGTGTATTTCAGTTTCACCTTTATGTTCAGTTTGTTGGCGATAGATCGAAGCATCTGTAGGTCAAACTGCTTCTGATTGGTCCTCTGAGCATGCATGTGCAGTGCGTTGACCAGTCTTTTTGCAACGCTACGCTGACTCATGCCTGATCCAAGCTGTGAGCGCTCAAAGTCCAGATTGCCCAGCCCATCTGAATATGTATCAGCCAGACTGCAAAACAAAAATACACACACAATTTAGTGAAAATCACTTTGTTACTTGACATGACCACAGTTATCAGTTCTGTAATGGGTAGTCTGCTATGTGCACTAGTTTTCTAATTCTAAATATTCTATATATTGTGCAGCAAAAGAATATCAAGAACACAGGTGGGAGCAACATGTGGAAAACTGTTACCTCTGCAAATCCAAGATCCTCTCCTTAAATCTTTAAATGTAAGGAAAGTGACAAATACACAGCATAGCTGAAACAATTAGATGGCAATCTGTTGACAGAAAGATGCTAAATATTCTCTGGTTTGAGCTTCTGAAATGAGAGGATTTTCTGCTTTTCTTTGTCTTAATAAACTGAATAGCTTTATGTTTTGGAGAGTTGGTCGGACAAAACAAGCAATTTAACAACATCACCTTGGGTTTTAGAAAATTGTGACGACAATTTGTCTCTCTTTTGTTGGTTGCAGCCCTAATATACACAAAGCCCCCTGTAGTGTCACCTGTGTTTCATGATTTCCACCACATCTTCAGCATCACTGCGGGTAGCCGTCTCTCTGAGCTCCAGCCTGGCTCTTGCCTGCAACAAAAACACAGTTAACCACATAAGTACTGGGGCACAACTGGGAAAATGGTTCCTTTTGTTAGACACATAAAAGTGTTGAGCCTGAAACTATAGCAGAAAACCAAAAGATGTTATCTAGTATCTTAATCCATTACAGTTGCTTTTGGGTGAACACACCGAACACACCAAACATACAGAAACCTACCTCAGTTAGTCTAATTAAAGACTCGAGTTGTCGTGTGGTGATGGGTGTGGAATCAGCGGAGTGTGCCTGAGATCTCAGTGACAGGTAGAAGTCCTGAAGTATCTTTGCTGCTTCAGGAGAGAGCGAGGGATGGACATACTGGCGAGCGTAGCTGATATACTTCCTTAACAAACATACTGGAATGGGGTCTACACTTTCACCTGCAGGGATCTTGACATAGAAACAAACATATTGCATGAATACAAATTATTTTTGACAGTGGGACAATAAAGTTAATCTTGACTATCACTGTACTCCTTCAGTATGGTCCATTGTATTTACCTGCAAACGTTCAGACAGCGGCATGTCTGAGTGTTCTAGCAGGATTGAGGTCTCTAAATCACTGTTAGCCCTGGTAACTATGGCGCTGCTGGTTCTGCCTTTTCCTGCCCTGTTTGCCATGACGTGTTCTGACAGATGGCGGTCATGTGACTCATCTGGTATGTCCAGGAGGAGGAAGACGACGTCGAATCGAGAGAGAAGTGCTGAACCCATTCTGAAGACAAGAATGCAGTGCTGTAAATATAACTAAACCACTTGTATATTTACACAGATATACAGTAATATCCGACAGCAGTCACTAAAAACCACAATCAATGTACCGTGAGCTGACTTACTTCAGATTTTCAGAAACAGTCTTGCCTCTGTTGTAATGTCCTCCAATGGGGTTTGCAGCAGCTACGACTGACGTCCTCGCAGGCAGAGAGGAAACTATTCCAGCCTTAGCCAGACTCACAGACTGCTGCTCCATGGCTTCCAGCAGAGCCTGCTGCTGGTTACCCAACTTATCAAACTCATCAATGCAACACAGGCCTAAAGGGAACAGACAGAGAAAGAGAATGAGGCCAGTAAAAGAAGACAATAAGGTAGAGAAAAAAAGAAAAGAAACAAGCAGCAGTGACAGATGGATGAAAAAGCCCAACATGTTTTCTATGCAGTTTTGCATGCTTGCAGCCCCAATAGGTAGAGAGATAACAATGTGTGGATCTCCAATTCTGTTGATTACCCAGTTGTTTTTTAAAATTCCTATGCAAGGTGTGGAGTTTGTCTGACACCTTGAGCCTTTTTTTAAAACCTGGGGAACAAAGATGCAGTGCTGCACTGAATGAAACTAAAGGACTGTCTAATAAATCAATTGACATGATCTATACACAACACAGGTATAAATACACTTTTTTAAAGAAAAGTTTCCAATTTCTTTCCTACCTTGGTCAGCCAGCACCAAGGCTCCGGCCTCGAGAGCAAAATCCCCCGTTCCAGCGTCTCGAGATAAACTCACGGTTAGTCCTTAAAAAAAAAAAGTAAAAAAAAAAAAAAAACTTCCCAACTTGATTATGTTGCAACAGATCTGGAAAACTGCCCGGAGAGTAATCCCAACCTTAGCTTAGGGAGAGTAGTACTTTTAAGACAATTTACCTGTGGTGCTTGTGCTGTTGCCACATACATAGATTCCTCTGGGAGCCACATTACACACTGCCTACACACACAGCACACATAAATATATATGAAGTTTACATATACACACACTGAAACTGGTTTCATATATTACGGCTTCAGAAAGTAAATGTAAATTACAACCTCAGGTAAAGAGTAACAAAATTACAATTTTTACTGTTTTCACTTTATCTTTGCCAGACATTATTGCTCTATTAAAGTATGTTTTCTGTGTTACCTGCAACATCTGACTCTTCCCCAGTCCAGGGTCTCCCACCATCAGGATGTGTGGGTCTCCTCTAACTGGGACGCTGTTCTTGCCAGTGTGTTTCTGTCGGCCTCCAAACAACACCAAGGCTAGAGCAGCTTTCACCAGCTTGGGACACACAAGAACACATGATCTTAGCCTTGACAAATCAAGATGACAGAAAATTATGTTTGCGAGGTGTGAATGACATGTTGTTTTCAACCAAATCATTCCTTTGTAACCTCTGATGAAAATGCTGTTGGTGTTCTTGATCGCACAACTCACCAGGTGGCCGTAGATGACAGGACACAAAGACCTGAAAGAGGCAAGAAGATCAGAGTGTTACATATCTTGGTTTGAGTTAATAGCACAGTGTTTAAACAGTACTAAAAAGGACTAAACGCCTACACACACAGTAGCAGCCATGTGTGGCTGAAATGCATAACACTAACCAAAAACTGTATGATGAATGAAAAACAGCAAGACAAATTCCAAGATCCCTAAGACTAGTTGGGGAAAAAAATGTTTGGCCTGAGAAGTCATTTTGTTAGCTACATCATAAGGTTTGATCATCTAGACAGTGGCCATTTTGGCCAAATAGGAATACAAAAAATTATTTAATACGTTGTACTATACTTAAAGTGCAATCAATCGCAGTCTTTCATAATGTGGTATTGTGCAAGTTGACATCAGGAGGACAATGAATAAACAATAAATGATGCACCCCTAGAAAAGAAAAGAAACTAAATTTTCCCACAACGACCATGTTCTTCAAACTCTTTGGTTTGGGATGTATGAAAACTATAAGTTCAGATCTGATTTCCTTATCTTTTTGGGCCATGCCCGGTAGAGGTTACCAGAGGCGTATACCCAATAATCCCCGCCCAGGCTGCACCCACACAGCATCACCGTCAGCTAGAGCTGGGCAATATATCGATATTATATCGATATCGTGATACGAGACTAGATATCGTCTTAGACTTTGGATATCGTAATATGGCATAAGTGTTGTCTTTCCCTGGTTTTAAAGGCTGCATTACAGTAAAGTGATGTCATTTTCTGAACACACCAGACTGTTCTAGCTGTTCTATTATTTGCTTTTACCCACTTAGTCATTATATCCACATTACTGATGATTATTTATCAAAAATCTCATTGTGTCAATATTTTGTGAACCTCTGTCAACAAATTGTCAACACTAAAATATCGTATCGATATCGAAGTATTTGGTCAAAAATATCGCAATATTTGATTTTCTCCATATCGCCCAGCCCTACTGTCAGCCCTTGGCCTGCGATGAAGCTGGTCGGGCAGTGGTCCAGACTAGGTTGGTCATGAAAGGCACCGTACGCAGCCTCCTGCGATCCCATATCCATCTTCGCGAAAGGGATTAAAAGGCGCACAAGAAACAAAAAACAAAAAAAAATATACCACCCCGCCAAATTACAGACATGGCTGATTCGCACGAGATTAAGATCACAGACAACCTCCTTAACTATTAGAAACGACTAGAAGTCACCAGGTAATACTAATCCCGTGTGAACAGGGCTATATTGTAGGTAATAAATATCTTACTGTACTATAAGTCTCAGAAGGTCAGGCTGTGACTGGATCTCCTGGATGGCATACAACTCCTTCAGACTGAACTCCTCCCCCCCAGAACGATCTTCAAGTGATCCCTGACCTGACTTGGACTGCTTACCTACACATTAAAAGCAAAAAAAAACTAAAAAAACGTATTGCTCTGTTGTATTACATGAAGTGCTCCACATAATTTTAGTACAAATATACAAGCTACAGTACCTTTAGTATTGCTGACTGAAATGGCTTCAAGGTAGAGGAGGAACATGCACTGATCCTTATTCCCCCGGGAACTACCTGCATGGAAAAAATAATAAGAGGGTTCTGTGTGTGCTTCCAGAATTATGGTAGGCTTATAGTGTGTGTATGTATATATGTGTGTGTGTGTGTGTGTGTGTGTGTGTGTGTGTGTGTATATATATATATATATATATAAAAATAAATAATACATTTAACTAAGTACCAGTAAAAGGCAAAAACGTACTCCAAACTTCACCTCCCACCCTGGTTAGAATGTGTGTATGTGTGGGTGTGTGTGTACCATCGCTGGTAACTCTAACTATCCCTGTCACAGTGACTGTGTCTCCAGGGACGCAGCTGTCACAGAGGTCGGATGTCAGTTGACACTCCACGGTGCGCGGGATCCGTCCAGTCTCCCTCTGCTCTCCGCCCATCAACTCCTGCACCCTGAAGTAGCACAAAAAAAATAAATCATTTCAAATGCAGTGTGTAAATGGTGACTCAGGGTTGGAGATGCACTGCTTTTTTGGGCATTAGAAGATTTTATGAGAAAAGCTGTGACCTTCTCACAATATTTGCCCATTTTAGCAGAGATAACCTGCAACAACATTGTGTGCCACTGAGGATAAAGTTTAGATTTTTGCAGTTTTCAGGTAAGCAGCCGTCCTAAATTGAAATAGTGCTCCTCTTACTTATCATCAGAAAGCATAACTTCAAAACCTCTTTCCAAGACCACTGCTGGAGCCAATACATTACATTCTTTAACCAACAACTGCAACAAGGATTTCAGTTCACCACAAGTGTTTTTTTCACTGCTGATCGTTCAATTATATAAATAGGCACATTATATACTTACTTAATGATCTGCCAGTCTACAGTATGAGTAAAAGGGGAATTCCTGCTGGGGGCGAAGGTACGACTGCGGCAGTCCGGCTGGATACACTACGTGATAAAAGAAGAGAGTATACACACACACATTAAAACGGCCAAAAGAATCAACACACACACACACACACACACACACACACACACACACACACACACACACACACACACACACACACACACACACACACACACACACACACACACACACACCTAAAAGATTATTAGGAACACCATACTAATACCGTGACCCCCTTTCGCCTTCACAACTGCCTTAATTCTTTGTGGCATTGATTCAACAAGGTGGTGGAAGCATTCTTTAGAAATGTCGGCCCATATTGAGAGGATAACATCTTGCAGTTGATGGAGATTTGTGGGATGCACATCCAGGGCACGAAGCTCTAATTCCACCACATCCCAAACATGTTCTATTGGGTTGAGATCTGGTGACTGTGGGGGCCACTTTAGTACAGTGAACTCATTGTCATGTTCAAGAAACCAATTTGAAATAATTCAAGCTTTGTGACATGGTGCATTATCCTGCTGGAAGTAGCCATCAGAGGATGGGTACATGGTGGTCATAAAGGCATGGACATGGTCAGAAACAATGCTCAGGTAGGCTGTGGCATTTAAACGATGCCCAATTGGTACTAAGGGGCCTAAAGTGTGCCAAGAAAACATCCCCCACATCATTACACCACCACCACCAGCCTGCCCAGTGGTAACAAGGCATGACAGATTCATGTTCTCATTCTGTTTACGCCAAATTCTGACTCTACCATCTGAATGTCTCAACAGAAATCGAGACTCATCAGACCAAGCAAAATTTTTCCAGTCAAATTGTAGCCTAATTTTCCTATTTTTAGTGGAGATGAGTGGTACCCGGTGGGGTCTTCTGCTGGTGTAGCCCATCTGCCTCAAGGTTGTGCGCGTTGTGGCTTCACAAATGCTTTGCTGCATACCTCGGTTGTAACGAGTGGTTATTTGAGTCAAAGTTGATCTTCTGTCAGGTGGAATCAGTCGGCCCATTCTCCTCTGACCTCTAGCATCAACAAGGCATTTTCGCCCCCCAGGACTGCTGCATACTGGATGTTTTTCCTTTTTCAGACCAGACCATTCTTTGTAAACCCTAGAAATGGTTGTGCATGAAAATCCCAGTAACTGAGCAGATTGTGAAATACTCAAACCAGCCCGTCTGGCACCAACAACCATGCCACGCTCAAAGTTGCTTAGATCACCTTTCTTTCCCATTTTGACATTCAGTTTGGAGTTCAGGAGATTGTCTAGACCTGGACCACACCCCTAAATGCATTGAAGCAGCTGCCATGTGATTGGTTGATTAGATAATTTCATTAACGTGAAATTGAACAGGTGTTCCTAATAATCCTTTAGGTGAGTGTATATACACACACTTGTGAAAACAAAGTTGTGGAAAGAGTAAAGATGTTATAGGAAAAAAAAAGTGTGCATACCTTGGTAGGTGTAGCGTATTTCCCATGCTGCAGTGGCAGTGACTGTGTGTGCATGCAGCCCAGGCACCTGAAGGCCATCCTGGTACACAGAGGTCTGATGTTGCTCACTCTGACCACTGTTCCCCTTACACACACCAGCCGTCCAAACACACTGGCACGTAACGTCCGCAACGCAGTCAGCGGTTCGTAGTTATACAGCCTGTTGATGATTCACAGAAATAAAGCAATCTTCCTTCATGGTTGGCAGTTGTACAGGTGTCAAGCAAACTGATTGTGCCTCACTGTGTGCATTACCTGGCGCTAATGTGGGGGATGTTGATGATTGGTGTAGCGACAGGAAGCTCTTCCTCTTGCAGCTCAGCAGCTTGTTTCTCCAAATCTATAGTCAACACCTGGGAAACACACGTAACATGTACTATTAATTTATTAAAAGGCTTTAGAGTACTTTAGAGTAGTATAAATTACGTAACTTGCAAATGACATATGTGTGCTTGTACCTGGTGAATGGCCACTCCCAAACAGTTGAGTATCACCTCTGGCTGCTCCTTCAGCTCTGTGGTCAGATCAGGAAGTGCTTCACGTACGGTTTTGTCTCCAGTCAAGTCTGCATAATCTACAAGAACACTGCCCTGACGCTCAATCTCATCCTGTGCACAAACAGTAAATCGCCTTTTAACTGACATAGCAAACATTTATAAAGCACAACAAAAAGTGGAAACATTTTTTTTATTGAACATTTTTTTTCCCTGCAAAAGAAATGCATATAATAGATAGATTGGAAGATACATAGATAGACAGAAAGACTATATTGAGAAATGTTAACCCCAATGGTCAGTTTATTAACCCTTGTGTGGTCCTTCGGGTCCCAGTGACCCGAAGGACAACACAAGGATTATGTACTTCCCTTTACTTTGTTGAGAATTGCTCTCTAAACCCTGTTTCTTGTAAAGTAAGTAAGTAAAGTTTATTTCTAGAACACATTTAAACACAGTTTAAGCTGACCAAAATGCTGTACAAACAAGAACTAAGGTGCTGTATTAACCCTTGTTTAGAGAGCAATTCTCAACAAAGTAAACGGAGTACAGAATCTTGTGTTGTCCTTCGGGTCACTGGGAGCCGAAGGACCACACAAGGGTAAAAAAAAAAAAAAAAAAAAAAAAAAAAAGCGGGGGGGGCGAAAGAGAAAAAAGGGGGGGAAATATTTCTCAAACACTTTGATCTTCTCCACACTAGGGGAGCTCTCTATGAAGCCTGCACATAAAAAGACATATTAAGACATGTATATCACAGACACAGAAAAGGCTACATGATCATGACCATTATATGAGTCTACAACATGTATTATCATCATGGGACACAGAGCTTTAAAAAACACACGTACCTTCCGTGAAGTAGAGAGCCCATCCTTTGTACGGACACGATATATCTAGAGTAGCCTGAAAAAGGACTACAGAGGCAGACAGGCGGTTTTTGTAAAGCAGGATTGTAAATTATGACACATATTGGAACAGCTTTTCATGCACAATTTCATTTTAAAAAACATTAGATGCTAGTATTTAATTTGTCTTCTGCTCATTTTTTGTTTTTCTCACACATCTTCTTATTATGCAGCGAACTAGAGCACCTTGTTTAATAAGGAATTTATTTTTGCAGATTTATATATATATATATATATATATATATATATATATATATACATATATACATATATACATATATTAACCCTAAAAGGTAATTACTGAATATGTTAAATGGAAAAGCAAATCAAACTCACCTCTCTGGCTGCTGAGGGGATTGTTTCCTGATCCTCCTCCTCCTCCTCCTCTCCCACCACCTCCTCTCCACCCTCCTCCTCCTCCACCTGCTGATCCTCCTCTCCATGGTCTACTTCTCCATCCTCCCCTCCCACCTCCTCTCCATCCTCCACCACCACCACCACCACCACCACCACTCCCTCCTCCTCCTCCTCCTCCTCCTCTCCATCCTCCTCCACCACCACTTCCTCCTCCTCCCCTCCATCCACTACTACTACTACTACCGCCTCCTCGTCCCCTCCATCCTCCACTCCCACCCCTCCATGAGCCTCTCCTGGATTCCTCTGCACTCATTTCTTTCCTAAAAAAAAGCAAGAAGGAGGAACAGAACAAGAATTAGTGAGGGTGACAGCAAGGTAGTTTGTTTTCTTTGGGTTGTTTAAGTCAAACATTTGACAAGCATGCAGGTGTATTTGTACTGTAGCGTAGCGACCGGTCGCCAATCACCTATGGTATTAACCGCTGCAAGCTGAGGTTTGCAGCCTGGTGAGAGGGGGCGGACCCCCCTGGGAATATAGCCCGTTCTCTTAATACATCCATGATATAGCCATCCATGATATAGCCAGCGGGTAGAGGAAGTTCTGCCTCTTTTGAGTTCCGGCCAACTCTCGGCTCTCTGTGTTCCAATGCCTGTAGCTTATGCTTGGTAGCTAATAAACGAGCTAACTAGACTCTGGCCTGCATATGAATCATTACAGTACGTATACCTAGATATAAATTAGAAAAATGTCTTCTCCTCCTGTCCAATCATGTGTAAATGAAATGAAAACAGTGTGAGTGGCACGCATGTATAACAAATCCAATACAAAATAAATTATTGAATATGTATTTTCAATGCACTGAATATGGCAATACATTTGAATTAAACAATATTTTCTTCCCAAATAAACTGTGGCGGTGCAACTTTATCGCCGTTTCGTTTTCACCACTTCAAACTCCATAAAAAAAAAAAAAAAAACTGAATTTAGAGCCAACAAAAACTTTTACAAATTCAAACCACTTGAGACGTCGGCATACAAATGGTCTACTAAGCAGTACTTTGTATTAGCAAATTCCCAACGTTTATAATCCAACCGTCAGAGTTGACGTTAGCTACTAACGTTAACGGTTAACGTTAATGTAACGTAGCTAGCTAACTCTTTACTTAGCTACGTTACCACCCATTAAAGTTACACTGCAATAGAAGAAAAACTACGCCTATTGAAACTGCTTTGTGTGCTGAAAAATTAGCTAGTGTCTAGCTAATTTTCCAACTGTTCTACATGATGTCTTAAACTGTGCTGTTTGTTTTGACGTTTTAGCTACTTCCTAACTAACTTAGCTAGCTACATGTTCCGTTAAAACCCTGACAGTGACAGTAGGGTGATACAAACCTTTCGTTTTGCCTTGTGAAATAATCGGTCGATTGAATAACGTCGACAATATGCTACATTAACTCAAAACGTTACGAACGAACTTCTGATTGTTTACACAACAAACAAAAAAAGTTCCCTCCACTCACATTGAAGCTTCTTCTTCTCCTTACATGTGCAACAGAGTATGTTCGTAGGCCCTTACCTGCCGTCCAGAGGACATCAATGGTACTACATTTAAGAATTCCATACTATAACAAATACTTTGTATTAGCTACACATAAGTTCATATTCTCTTGCGTGTTGCTCTGGTGTTGATGGAAAACGGCTTTAATGGTCAATTCATGGACCAGCACAAAAGTATAAAATAGGCGTAATAGAAAATAAAATGTATTTTTACTATTATCTTGTCAGGACTTTGAGGAGGAAGGCATGGGTCTTTGAATGCTTGATAATAGATATAATATAACCCAACATGTAATGATATTGAAAGCATATTTGCTGTGTTCTACATAATGACGATGACCTTGACTGAAAAAAATGTACGCAGTCCTCTGCCGCCATCTTGTGGAACTTCCGTGTCATTACAGTTTAGTTTATATTTCTTTTTCACACACATTCATGCCATCAAATACATAGTGTCCTCCATTTCTCTTTGTCTACAACACTCTATCTTCCCCCACTTCCTCAACCTCTTTCTCTCTCTTTAAATCTCTCGAGCTCTCCCTCCTAAACACACCACACACCTCTAGCAGTTCTTGTCATTTCAATGCCATTTTAACACAACAATAATGTGCACATTGACTGCATACACGCATATTAATAACAAATAACTTTGATATAGCGCCCTTCACACAACCCAAGGAAA
>NC_053130.1:6960675-7105675 GCF_010015445.1 Perca fluviatilis
TGTATATGTAGAAAAAATAAATAAATAAATAATTAAACCAACAATAAAAGAAGAAAGAAAAGAAATATAAAATTTGAAAGAAAATTAGTTTGTAGTTCGTTTTTTTCCTTCTGTTTGCAGTTTTTGTTTGACGCCTGGATAAATACGACCCGGACTAATCTCTGCACTGGACATTATCATCCTCTAAAACATCCAAGAACCGTACAATTTTCATTTTGTCCCCAAAATTTGGTCCCCAGGTGGACAGTTCAAATCAACCAAATAAGTCCACTCAACACTGCTATCTTACACAACAAATGTAAACGCGCACATACACACACACACACACACACACACACACACACACACACACATATGAGAGGCCGTATAGGAGGTAATTCATACTTCTGTCTTACACACGCTATCATAATCTTGCATATACACCACTATACTCATACACACACACTATTATAATCATTTTACATGTATTTATGAGAGGGTATAGTTGTGTATGTGAGAGAGTATAGTAGTGTGTGTGTGTGAGAGTATAGTAGTGTGTGTGTGAGAGTATAGTAGTGTGTGTGAGAGAGTATAGTAGTGTATGTGAGAGAGTATAGTATAGTAGTATATGTGAGAGAGTATAGTAGTGTATGTGAGAGAGTATAGTAGTGTATGTGAGAGAGTTTAGTAGTGTGTGTGAGAGAGTATAGTTGAAAAGGAAGTTGGTTTGATCAATCAGGAAGACAGTTTAAATTCTCACTTCCTCATTGGCTAAAGGGGCCATTTTAAATTATCATTATCTGGTGGGCTTGCTGCTTTGAAAGTACAGCTAGCACCAACTCAGAGGAACAAGGAACATTTAAATCAAGCAGCAGAAACTTTAAGGAAAAAAACAACCTTTTTGGACAAAAACATTTATTCTTATTTTATTTAGTTTCTTTTTCAAGGTCAGTTATTGTTTGTGGAAGTATATGGTTATGAGGAAAACATTGCTATTTTTTTCACTGATACACTGTGGTGTGTTCAGAGAATTGTGAGGTAAAATACCAATTTGGGCCATGAAAGTGTCATTTTGGAAAGATAAATTTCTGAGCTCAATGGTTATACTCTGACGATCTCTTTCTTGCTCTTGATTAACCAGCAGTTTGAAGAGGATGCCAATCAGGGAAGCTTTGGTGTAGAGCTGAAGATATTTGTCCGAACACGACGGGACCTTAATTTCTATCTTTTACACGGCTCGGCCGGGGTTTCGCTATCACAGTGCAGAGGCAATGCAGAACATTTTAGTTAGGAGTGACAACGCTGAAATGAATGAAGACCCCCCCCCCAAAGTACATTTTGAGACTTCAATGTTGTTGTTCCAGAAAATGACTTTATTTTCAATTAAACAGTTATGAACAGAATTCTAGAAACTGTAGACCCACTAGCCAATGACATTCAATTATTTTTGAGCCTAGTGAACTCTATCAGTGAGCAACTTCATTAGTGTCAAGACAATTAATAAAGGTTAATAAAAGGCCATTGACAAGTTTCCTTTTCAGTCAAATGATTATTCCATTTTCAATTGTTTAAACAAGACATTAATAATGTATTAGGAAATGGTGAGTTATTGACAACGATGCCTCTTCAATTTAGTCAAGTTCAACAGGCAACAGATTTTAATAATGTATATTAAGGAGTTCTTGGAAGTCATTCCTGACCAAATCCTTGAGTGTTTTAATGCAAAATCCATAGTTTCCTTAAAATCCTCGAATTTTTCAGGACTGGCAACCGCAGGCAGTTAATGCATGTGTTTGCGGGGGTAAATGACGGCCTTGTCTGAGGGGCAGCTTATGGAGAAAAACCACTGAAGGTAGTGGGGAGAAGCCCAGGGTGTGGAATACCGCTTTCCTCCGGCGCCAAAGCCAGGATACCCCAAAGTTGCAAGGGTTCCCCTTTGCTCTGAAAAAGAAATACACCAAAGAACACCAAAAAATAAATTAAACCTAGCATGTAGAAAACTTTTAAAAAGGAGGGAAAGACAAAGACAGACAGAAGGGCATATGAAAAGATTTTTATTCCATAACTAGCAATAATACTTACCCTCAACATCCAGCAGGTAGTCCCTCCAAAATGCAACCACACATTCCTCTGCCCTTCTTTTGTTCCTGCCCACTGCTGACAGTTCTAGTACATCCGCTGTGAGTGGGGATGGCTCGTGACAAAACAGCGGTCTGAAAGCATCTGGGTGCATTCTTATTGCATCAAGAACACCAAGGGTCTTCATCCCCTCCCTGAACCTGTCAAAATGTATCATGAGAAGATACAAATATAATTTTTCAAATTGGATAAATTATCACACAGCACATGAAAGGGATGACTTATAAGACAGTTCAGTTTTTGATTATGCAAAAAGGCCTTGTCTTTGACCACTATCTAAAACGTGATGTTCTTTACGTTTTTAAGATTTTAAGATTTTATATGATACATGCAAGCCTTTATTCGGAGTGTTTGGTTGTACACTGGCTTTTAAAAATATGTTAAATCTTTCATTATTCTTAAACCTTGTAAGGTGTTCAGGTCTGTGGGACCCGTTGTCCCACAAATGATGCTATTTATTATGTTTTGTAACTCAAACTCATTGGCCTTGGCTCATTTTCTTTGAAGAACATAAAAAATAACTTATTTTCAATTAGTGTACACGGTACACCCCCCTACACATAACTAATACAAATGAGGTGTTCGGGTCTACTGGACCCAAGTGTAATAATTGTAGGTGCTGTGAAACTTTGTACCTGCTATTCTCACACAAAGTTACAAAATTGTTACATTTCAAGTACTTTCACCTGTTCTGATAATGACTGATGATAATGAATGAAAAATCTTGTTTCCATTTTTTTTTTTTTTACCTTTTTTATAATTGAATTTCCTTGTTTACTCACAAAATCATGATCATATGATCTCACAGGAGTAAATGGCAAATATGAACCATAAATGATGTATATATCATTGGTAATTGAGCTTAAGTAAACCTTTTTACATAATTTTTTATGGCTGTATTGATTTAAAAGCCTAATAATGTGGTGGGTCCACCAGACCCGGGAACATTGGCTGTGGAACAAAAATATGAACACCTTAGAAGGGTTAATTTTGTTTGCTAAAAAATTGAGTGACACAAACCTTTAAAGTGCTCCACTAACTCGATGAACCAGCTGAAACATGATGATATCCTCCACCAAGAGATCTTTGTCTTCTATGCGTTTCAAAGGCCTTAGACACCCAGCATTGGCCAGATAATCTGTAATAAATCATTGTATAGTATGAACAACACAAGATTAGATATATTAAACAAACTGTTCTTTACTGGAGGCCAGGCCTGTATGTGATGATGAAATTAGGTGATGCATGAATTTATATGAATGACATCTTTTATTTAACTCCTTTAATCACAGTAGTATATTTAGCACTGACCAAGCCTGGTTTAAACATTCATATGAAAGTCAGAAACAAATCACACAGATTGCAGAAATATAAAAACAAATATGTGGCTTCACCACACTTAATCAGGGCTCTCAAGTTTTGAAGACAGGCAAGAGTGACATTCTAAAATGCTTAATAAGCACTTGAGAGCCCTGCTTAGTAGTATTTAGATTATTATTCACTGTAATAAACATATGTAAACATGTATATTGCACTCGTTACTAATAATAATAATACATTTTATTTATATAGCGCTTTTCATGGTACTCAAAGACACACACAGGCTAAATATCGTCACCCAGTCAGATGATTGCAACTCAGCTAGCTAGCAGCCTAGCAGCCGAGACGAGCATTCTTATTTAACCTATCTTTGCTGTAAAACGCCTACGCCTACTCTCTCTTTACCCAAAGATAGGTGAAATCCAATAAATGCAGAACTACATTGCAATAAGCTGCGCACTGAATAGCAAATTACAATGTGTTTGAAATTTAATAACAGGAGCGCAGCAATGGGTATTACAATTACCAGTATGCTTCCATAACTGCTGCTGCTAGCTGCTAGCTTTTTCTCCTAGTCAAAGTCAAATGTACATTGTACAGTAAATAAACTGTGGTTTATCAATCAATACATCTTATGTAAGCAGATTTATCAACTTACCTCTTCCTGGATTTCCACGACGATCCAACCAAACGCTGTCTCGTCTGGTAACCGGGTCCTCCGTGTTCCATTGAGCTAGCTAGAAGTAGCAGTGCTAGCCGGATGGAGCCGGTCTGACTGGATTTGCAGTTCCCCCTGAATAATCTCTGCATCTCCGAATCAGAATCTGTTGGACTTAATTTAATTGTCGAGACATCGTTGACAATAGCTCACCATTTCCTAAATTATTATTTAGAAGACCCACAGCTTCAGTTAGCCTCTTTCTATCCATTACAGCTCCACTTCAGCCAAACTATTATAATGACAGTGCCGGAATTTGACGTCACCACCGCTTCTTTCTTGTCAACCAATCAGGAGCTGAGTAATCAAACTGCCTTCCGTTTCAATCAAACTCCCTTCCGTTTCAATCAAACACTCTCACACACACTACTATACTCTCTCACACACACTACTATACTCTCTCACATACACTACTATACTCTCTCACATATACTATTATACTCTCTCACATATACTACTATACTCTCTCACATATACTACTATACTCTCTCACATACACTACTAAACTCTCTCACATACACTACTATACTCTCTCACATACACAACTATACTCTCTCACACACACTACTAAACTCTCTCACATACACTACTATACTCTCTCACATATACTACTATACTCTCTCACATACACTACTATACTCTCTCACATACACTACTATGCTCTCTCACATACACTACTATATTCTCTCACATACACTACTATACTCTCTCACATATACTACTATACTCTCTCACATATACTACTATACTCTCTCACATACACTACTATAGCTACTCTCTCACATACACTACTATACTCTCTCACATACACTACTATACTCTCTCACATATACTACTATACTATCTCACATACAATGCTATACTCTCACACACACACTACTATACTCTCTCACATACACAACTATACCCTCTCATACATACATGTAAAAGGATTATAATAGTGTGTGTGTATGAGTATAGTGGTGTATATGCAAGATTATGATAGTGTGTGTAAGACAGAAGTATGAATTACCTCCTATACGGCCTCTCATATACACACACACACACACACACACACACACACACACACACACACACACACACATCCTATATCCCAATCTCTCACACACATGTTAATATGTTTGTGCACCTACTCAAGCAATTACAATAACAACAAAATATTGTCAGTCATGTATAAACAATGCCATCACATTGTTTGCACCTAACTGACAAAATAACACAACCCATCTCATCATTACTGACACCTTGTTATGATTTAATTATAGATAACACACACACACAAAATTAAATGTGAAATAACCACTAAATAAACCCAAACACACTCTCTAGAAGCACACACAACAGTGAAAATATCAACCACACGCACAATTTGGAAAAAGCTGCTCTGGCAATTTGCTGTCGAGCCCTGCTGACATTTCTGTCTTCTCTGCAGGCCCCCAGACTACAATTGCAGATGGAGGCATTCCAGCTGTTATCTGAGAGCAACATTTGCATGTAGACAGCAGCAGTGACTTTGAAACACAAAAACTGAAACCTGCCTCCTCTGCGAGCAGCAGCTCTTTTCTTGGCTTCACTCTGATGGGAATGTCAGGGACCGCACAGTTTCCCCCCCCCCTTTCCCTCCAGCTCTCTGCAATTTAATCACAGAATTACTCTGATGACACTTCTTTGCTCTCTGCTTTTCTTTCAATACCTGTGTTTAAAGGAGAGGCGCATAATCATCTCTTCTTTTTGCTCAGAGGAGTGAAAAAGAGCAATTAATTACTTCTGTGACCTCTCTCCTCTCTCCACCTCCTGTCTCTCTTTCTGTCTCTCAGCAATGCAAAAGGCCAAAGAACATCTGTCAAATTTGTTTTCCCTCTCTTATTTAGCATTTTTTTCCTTTCAGCATCCTTTATTACTCTGTGGGACACACAGTTACACACACATACAAATGCAGACTGCACAAACTCACAGACACATATGCATCCAAAACATATACTGTCATCCTACAGACACACACATACAAACAAACACACACAGAGAAGCGCTCAAGAAAGAAAAGTAAATGTTCCATAATGCTGTGCAAAGACTCAATTATATGTCAATGAAACGTCTTTATTGACACAGTCTATGAGAGTGTGGGTCTCTGTGTGTGCGTTATGACTGCATATTAGCTCTGAACCCCAGTGGGTCTGTTTCTCCATCTCAACTAATTTGTGGTTTTACTGCACACTAATAGACTATTATGAAACACAGACACACACATATAGTTGTAGTGTGTGCGTGTGTGTGTGTGTGTGTGTGTCAACTTAGCAAAAGAGTTTCTCTCAAATCATCAGTTTCCAGTGGTGAGGATAGATTGGTTTTAACTGAATATGTGAAATGAGCCCCTTCTAAACTCATTCAATTAGATTTTTACATTTCCCAATAGGCAACAATTAGCTCACAACAAGTGCTACTTTACAAGACCCAGACTCCAATTGCAGGGATGGAATGAAATGTTCAATTAGCATTACATTGTGTAGATTTTGGAAGAAAATGTAAACACGTTACACAAGGTAATCAGCGCTTCTAATTGAATGCTTCGTCAGAAAAACAGCTTCGCTAGACAATGTTACAAACCCCACTGTGATGAAACGGGAACAAGAGACGTATTGATCTTGCAGAAAGAAAGCACAGAAAACCCAGATCGGATTATCAAACTTTGAAGCTGAGGTCGCTCAAAGACGTTTTATGCTAAATCATGTGTTCGCTCCTGTCGAAGAGTCTCAGAAACCAGTGAAATTACATAATGGAGCATTTTCTTTTCACGTAGTTTCTGTAGCTGCCACGGTTACACGGCAAGCCAAAAAAAGTTCAACGATCATTAACTCAGACTACCGCTGGAAATGTGGGAGGCGGCAGCAAGCTGTGTGAAAGCACCTTTCAAGATATTTTAAGGCGCTGACACACCAACCCAATTATCGGCCGTCAGACAGTCTGGCGAGGTCGGTGACTCGAGTCTGTTCCGTGTGTTCCGTGCTATCGTCCATCTGAGGGGCCGTCGGCGTTCATTTTGGCCGACCTGACATGTTCAGTTGGAGACAGGGCAGTCGGGACTCACCTGGAAATGGTGAGCGGAATGAGCGTGACTAGAGTCTCTCAAAATCTGATGAAAATCTTTTAAACTGAGCTTTATTGAGCTGAAATGAAGACAGATTCAGGAACTGCATGGCCTATTTCTCGCTTAAAATGTTTTCAGAAACATGTTTCAGTGAACTATTTTAGTACAATAGGAGATCGTATTCTGAACGAGCCGCCATGACAGTCTGGCTCTGAATTTCCGGAGAAAACAAACCCATGTGACGCGTTCGTCCAATCAGCTGACGGTTTTCATTTTTTGGGCAACAATACAGAGTAGCGCCGCCTGCTGTTATGCAGACGTCTTACGTCTCGTCTCTTCGGTGTGTTCTGAGGCACTTTTTGGACCAACTCGGGGAGACTGATCAGTCCGACTGGCTTTTCTGCCGAAGGTCGCCCGTCTGGTTGGTGTGTAACCGCTTTTAGGGGAACTAAAAGGGGAACAACAACTGGATGTAAAGGGTTGAATAAAAAAAAAGCAAGTTAAGAAATGTGAACAAGAGTCTTACCAGCAAATAGTGTTGTTTTGAAGAAACAAAACTAATGCTCTCTCTCTGTCTGAGCTCATTATGGGGGCATGAATGTGAAAGTTTGTACGGTTTCAGGGATTATTCTTTCCTTCCCCCCCGTGGGTTTCAGGTGTCTGGTAATAAGCAGAGCTTTATTTAATCTACACTGATGTGAAAAAGCTCAACATGGGCCCTGGGTAAATAATGATGAGACAGAAACTTTTATGAAAACAAATTAGCACTTCATGTTTGGTGGGATGGATTACTGAGCTCAGGCAATTTTCAATCTGTTGGGAGTTGTTTTTAACATTTTACAAGAATAAATGACTTTCTCCTGAAGCTAGAAGACATGAATCTTGATTTCCCCGTCTGCACTGACGGTGTACAGACAACAACAGGGAGAATTTTTCTATTCTCCCTGTTGTTAGAAAAAGGACGAAAGGGGCAACCTGGACGACTAGCACAAACTTGAAATCACTTAACCAAAGTCACACGTTCACGTTAGAAACAAATCATAAATAAAATAACATCAAATTCACTTGTTATTTCACTTGTGTCTTCCCAATAGGATCGATTTAAAAAATCTCAAACTGATCAAAAATGGTTATCATATTACGAATCTGTAATGTCAGTAACACCAGTTTAGTCAGTTATGCTATTGATAAGAAAAATGAAAAGATGGGCGATGAGAGGCGAAGACCTAAAATGTATTACATGGATTAAGTTTGAGAATGTGTCTAAATGTGTATTCATCACACTGTGGCGACAAAATGTCGTCAATTTCTCTGCCTCCACCCCAACAAAGACGAATGGGATTTTGTTTTTGCTGCTCAAAAGTGTCTCAGCAAAAGTGTCTCGGTTACTCCAGATTCCCTCAAACTTTGCTTTGAACATTTATTTGTTTTGTAGGAAGTACAGTAGTCTCTGTGACCCTATATGAAAATGTGGGTTAATTAACCCGTTAAAACATATGTAGCTCAGCGCAAATTCTTTCAGGAAGACCTAACAAGTAATCAGTCCCTCCTAAGCGAATCAGTGCTGGAGGCATTCACCTTCTGATAATCCAATCAGGATCAGCCAAGGATCCCATAGGCCAATCACAGCGTTACATCACTGTCTTAAAAGCTGCTTCTCTCCCTGTGCTATCAGCTGTCATTTCAGGAAGACATCGTCCCTCCTCCTCCCCTTTTGCCTCCCGTCCTAGGGGTTTCTCCGGCTGTCGCTCCGATGCCTTCTCGGTCTAGTTTCCGGCTTTCTCCGCCACCACCGGTGTCTGGACTCCATGGGGGGTTACATCTTGGTTCCCTACCCCTACATAAAATGTATTAATATATTAAATGTATTAATAACGATGGAGTTCAATCTCCAAAACATTGTACACTACATGCTGTTGTACATTAAACCTTTTGCATATCTGCAAACAAGTCTCTCCTGATTGAAATACCGCAGTCAATATTTTGTTCTTCCATATAATGGTAAATGTTTGTATGTGTGTTTTATTATATTCTGTTTCATGTAAAAAGGTAGCCTGGAAATCCAGACCCAAATCCGAAAGATTAAGGGTCTGGCAATGAGTAATGAAAATGGCCCAACTCGAGGGGCGGCACCAAGCATGCATTTGAAAATCTCACTGCACGCAATTGGATAACACTACGACCGATTACAACAATACATGGGGTGACGTATCCAGAGACCCATACGCTTAGCTACCAGCGGAGCTAACTGGTAGATTAAACTCTTGCTGTATCCTGTCGGCAAAACAGCAGAAACGTCCTTCTTGCAAAGGAACGATTTGAGCGCCGTCTGCTGTTCCTCTTTTAGATAAAAAGCCAAGTCTAACTCGTTCATTGTAGCGGCCAAAGCCGTTTCAAACAACTGGTGTTCATCCGTAGCCATCTTGTGATGTTTACTAATGACTTTGACGTCGCAGCGCTGTCGTCATCTGTTTAGCTCGCCTCTGGCCCGCCTATATCAGATACACCGATGTGATTGGTGCAGCTTGGCTACAAGGGCATAGTTAATGAGAATCATTACTTAATGTCAGAGTGACTCGCTGAGCAAATTCAAATTGTGCTCTCGCGAGAACTCTGGATTTCGAGGGTAGTAAAAAGGACCCAAAGGCCAAGAAACTGAAACTCAAAACATGTCACCTGGGTTCAAACCCTGACTTCAACTATAACACAAAGAAACAACAAACCACAATGACTACGTTTACAAGCTGTCAATTTTTGGGTTATGGTCGAGTTAAGGTCACTATTCGGGTTTCTGAAACATTCGGAATAACCCGTTTACATGCGTGAGCAGAGAGAGTTACTCCTGTATACATGGAATTTGTAATCAAATGGCAATATCCCGGCGTAAACGGCGACGCACGGTTAGCGTCTGGACGTAGCCTACGGACAACCTTAAGACGCAATAACTTTTCGGTCACCTTCTTATAAATCTCACTATCTCGGTACTTTCTGCCGTCAACAAAAGACATTATATTCATGGTTTTCACCACACTAATAAAGAAATTGGTTTCCTCCTCGCTCCAAAAGTGTGGTGCTGTGCTGCGTCTCGCCATGTTTACCTCTATTTCTTGTTTACTTCCGGTATACTGCGCGCAGGTTTTCTGCATTGACATATATATATATATAACTATATTATTATAGTATATAATTATTATTATAACTATGTTTTCTGGCGCATACAAGAAGTTCCTCTACTCAAAAGACCAAGATTCCTTGCGAATAGAACATGCGCAGAACACAAATCAATGTTCCTTTTGATGGGGATATGCCGATACGCGTTTACATGACCAAAATTTCGGGTTAGAAAAGGGGTAACCCAGGTAGCATATTCGGGTTTTTAAAAACCGGAATATGAGCATATTCGGGTTTTTGCCGGTGTTTACATGGCTGTGCGCAACCGGGTTATTGCTAATATTCCGGTTTTGAACGGGTTATTGGCTGCATGTAAACGTAGTCAATGACAGAGTTTTTGAACTTACTAAAAAAAAAAATGTCTCACAGCATCAAGATGAAGCTGTGAGCCAGAAAGTAAGAAACACACCCAAGAGGAGTGTAGTGAAGAGGACAAAAAGGTGATTGTTCTGTCTGTTCATCCGCTCTCTGAGTCCAACATACTGTTCAGTCCATCAGTCAGACCTCTCAGCCTTTTACCAAATTACCCTTTCAATCACGTACCACATATGCTCACTGAGTACATGAAAGTGAAAACTCGGATTTTCCAAGGTCAAAGTCGGAAACACGCCCCCCTGACCTTGGATTTACGAGCTCGGAACTCGGACAACTTCACAGTAGCCCGAGTTCAAGATTCAACATGGCTGCCCCCTGTATCAACAGTTGTGAAAGCTGCAGTAACATAAAGTTATAAGCACTTCTGTCTCATTTGTGTCTCATTAAATCAGTCGTTCACACTGGCATGTTCAACTTCTATCTGTGGACATGTTGTTACGCTGTTTATATGCACAAACAAACGGCAAAATGCGTTGTTATCAACTGGTATTGTTAACAGTGGCTAACCTGGTTAGAGTTAATAAAAAACAATGAAAATCCGACTTGTAAATGGAACGCATTCAACTCGGGGTGTGACGTCATTGCCAGCTCTGGCTTCCAAGTTCCGAGGTAAATGGAACACACTACAAGCCAACAAAAGTCACCTAAGAACATGATTTAATAAAACTGAAGATACATACAGTGCAAACACTATAAAGTATAATTAAAAGGTTGGTAGTGCAAGTTTAAGTTATGGCTAAATAACCTCACCAAGTTGTTTAATGTTCTGTATTGTTTTAGAGATAATCTGTTTTGCCATTTTAATTGTTGCACAGTCAAGTGGAACAAACTCATCAACGACATACTGATAATACTGCCTGGCTGCTAAAGATATTCAATGTCTGGATTCCTAAACGGTGCAGCTACACTGATTTCCCATACTGACAGAGTTACCTGAGATCACCGGCATTCTGTTACCTTCTAGAAATAACAACCTGCTTGAATTTATGTTTCCCAATGCCAGTCCAAGATCAAAGCACAACACCTGAGGTGCATTTTCAAGGTGATGAGAAGAGGCATACAGGTAGACCGTGACTTGGTTTGTGTAATATGACAGTGATATATTTTTTAAATGATCTTTCTAGCAAATAGTCCTCCAAACTAAAGGGACACAACATGTACCTTGTTTTAACAGGATGACATGACTTGTCAACTGTCAATTACAAAAAGATCAGCATTTTATATTATTTTATTTAAATCTTTCACTGTTATGGTGAAGCTTTGGTTATGTTTAGGCACATAAAAAGGGAGTAATTTGGAGTGAATAAATACTTGGTTTAGGTGAGGGAACCTTCATAGTCAAGATTAAAAGAAGAACGGTAATGGCGCTGACTGGTTACAGCGCATGCCACGTCACCCCAACGTCCTGGGTTCACTTCCAGCCTTGGGACCTTTGTTGCATGTCGTACCCCTGTCTCTCTTTCACTGTTTCCACTCTGCCTCTACTCTGACAAATAAAGGCGAAAATGCCCCCAAAAATAATATTGAAAAGAAGAAATGGAATGAAGTAGGGTTGGGTACTGTGACGACCTCTCCCAATCCGCCTGCCTGCCATGTTTTTCTCCTATGTCTGCAGGTACTGGGAGTGGGTGGGTAGGTGGAGCTGGGAGGGTCGTCTGTACCTGGCCATCTGGGCGTGGCTTAAAGAAGGAGTCTCTCTCTCTCTCAGCTGGTCCTCCTGCAATCATCCACCATTTTGTTCTTTGTTTGGTTTGTTACACCTTACAACACACATCACACCATTTATTCACTCATCCACACATGGCAAACACGACTGATGTCTACTACATTTACACACCCCACTATTGCATTTATGTTTGGTTAATTTGTGTTATTAGTATATTTAGTTAAATAAACTATCTTTTTGTTAATCTATCTGTGTGTGACCTCCCTTTTGTTGCCGGCCTTGAGCCAAACGGTAACAGTACCGAATTCAATACTTTTAAGGCACCGACCAAATTGCCTCTAAAGTATCGAAAAATGCCTCGTCATTCAATAACCAATTTCAATACCTAGTAAATCTCATCAGCGTCACTGAGCCAATCAGCACGCAGCAAGTTTCTACCAAGCTCTAATAATGTTTGTGATTGGCTGTCTAACGTTACACGTCGTAGAGGCAGGCAGAAAAAGCACAGAGACAGGGCTCATATAGTAGGAGCAGAAAAAATACATAAAAAGAGTTGTGCCATAATGTGTAATGTTGTAATTTTGTTTTGTTTTATAAAACTGGTATCAAAAAAGTATCGTTTAGGAAACAGTATCAAATTCATAGCATTGGTATCGGTATTGAAAAATGTTGAACGAAACCCAGCCCTATAATAAAGTAAATACGTGTCTCCCATGTTGGTGGACATGAAGACCGAAAATAGACCTGCCTTAAAAATATTCAAGGAGATGTGTTTGTCTTGTCTTAGGTCTTTTTCAGTGAGTATGTGTGGTTAAAGCCTGATTGACAGGGTTACAGTGACAGGTCACATGAGGGGGCGTGTTCGTGTGATGCTGATTTAGCCCAGGCCACTGGCAGATGGAAGAGATAAGATTGGTTCCAAAAGGAGGGAGACGGAAGCGAGCATGCTTACATTTTGAAAGACTGATTCTAATTGAAGAGACATTTTCTCGTTTTCAATAACACAACTTTTTGTAAATACACTTTTTAAAGCATGAACTTCAACACGGAGAGAGGGCTCGCGGAGAAGTCAACGAGGGGCGCTAGAAAACTGACCCAGAGCGGTGGTCGTCTCGACGAGGGAGAACCCAAAGCCAACAGGACCAGCTCTGGTGCGCGAATCAAATCAGCAGCTGGGTGAGTCAACACAGAACAAAAGAAGTAGGAAAGACATACACTCATTCAGGCCAGTTTAGTCTCACTCTCATTGAAAAGGAGGTTTGAGAGGGATGTGTAGGTGGTATGTAGGTTATATGCATCACGTTAAACGCTAAGTTAGCTGCGTGTCTGTGTTATACTAGTCTATATCCACAATGTTCCACTTCCACGATTGCTCCGGTGCCACCGGATGTCCCTCTTTTCGGCTGGATGTCCGTTACCTTCCGCATTCTTTGTGTTGGAATTTTAAACTCCGGTGGATTTCTGAGGACTATGGTTAACTGCTCCTCAGATCTCTGCAGGGTAAATCCAGACAGCTAGCTAGACTATCTGTCCAATCTGAGTTTTCTGTTGCACGACTAAAACTACTTTTGAACGTACACGTTCCACCAAAACAAGTTCCTTCCAGAGGCTATTTTGCAGCGGCACTGTGGCTCCGTCCGGCACTTAGTGCCGCCCAAGACGATTGTGATTGGTTTGAAGAAATGCCAATAAACCAGAGCACGTTTTCTTTCCATCCTGGAAAGCTGTGTGGACTAGCCAGACCCTCCTCCGCAGCGCTGTGGAGGAAGGTCTGGCAATGCGAGACTAGTGTTATACGAGCCTAGGTTAGCTTAGCATTTTAACACTTGTCTTTCCATGGAGTCCTTTGTGTGTCTATACAAGTGAGTGAATACACCGTGTGTATTTGTGCCATGATTTCTAGAGGCCCTCTCTTATCTCCTCCTTGACGGTCTACACTTGTCAGCTCCTGCACTTTGGCGATGAAAGCCTTTGTTAAAGCAAACACCAACTGCAAACTATTTCTGCCGCTGGAACCACGCTGCCTGTTGGTTGAAAGTAAACACATTGTCAGTGTTTGAAACAAATAGCAGATTTGTCAGCTCAGGGCCTCGAAAGCAGCAGGATATTTTTTTTGTCTTGGTGACAGAGAAGCAGACATCTTTTTTGTTTGTATGTCGAGGGAATGGCAAGCACCAGCATTGTCACACCCAGTGACTGTCTCTGATGCCATGACTAACCTTCGTTGCTATTAACAAAGCTCTAATGGCCCTCCAGCTCACCAAGCCAAGGAGACCTCGAGGGATCCGTATGTGTGTGCAAGTGTGAAAAGTGTTGCCTTTTTGTCTCTGGGATTAGAGAATAACAGGGGCGCCACGTTCAGGGAGCTTTTCCATTACAGCTAATAGAGCAAGATAGATGCTGGTTAATGAGCCTGTGGACCGGCTCCGATCCCCGGCCTTTACCCGAGACTCCTTTGTTGTCATCAGTGCTAACTGTTGTGAGAGACGTGACAGTGTGGCTCACTTTCCCAGCACAGATTTAATTTAAAGCGCCGAGCCATTAGTTTGGTAACGTGCTGTGGAGAGACAATGACGCTGAACTGTAAGTTGTCACATCTCTTGGGCCGTAAATCTGATTTTTTTTTTTTATAGGTGTGATGATATTGGCTGGTCATGGCAAGGAGCAGAAATTATGTTTGTTTTTTTAAATGTCTTGAAAAACGTTTTGGTGTTGTGCCTCTCTTTAAAGTAAAGGCAGTTTTCAGTCTGAAAATAATGTTTTCTACTTGGAATGCGGAAAAAATAATGCTGCAAATAATTTAAAAACATATAATTTTGGATGTTGCAGCAAGACCTGAGTTTAAATGAGGACATGTTTCATTTAGTCTCTTTAGCAAAGAGACTTCCTGATATTTGCATGAGAAAGATATACACCAACATGAGCAATCTTAATCTGAATTTTTTTTTTTTTATGCCATTGTAATTTCATCAACCTGGCACCTGAAGAAGAAGCAGATAGCTGTTCCATTAGAGCAAACCTTACACCAAACAGGTTTTATTGTTTTTTTTGGTGAGTCATGGAAATATTTGTCTCAGGACATGTTTGTGTTTGAAAAAAACATTGCTGAAGGAGAGCAGAAATATTTCTCAAACACTTTTTATGTTTGCTCTGTTTTGTAATACATATATTTATACTGTATACTATACCGCTATATACTGTTCCTTCTGCCCTTTGGTCAGTCTTTCATTCTGTTTTATGTTTCTTGGTTTTGAATTGTTAAAATCTTGTGAAGTGTTTTGCTCCCAGTAATATACCTCTACAGTCTTATCAGACAGGAGAGGCAGGTGACTAATTTAGGAATATAAGTTAATGTTTGTGTACAAAAGAGTACCAGATCTGCACTTCAATTGCATGAACAGTTGATAAACAAAATAAATCATTTGCAGAGCTATTGCATCCATTATAACAAATGAAATGTGTTGTTGAAGAGAAATCTGAATATTCATAAAGTCACTGTAGAGCACATCTACTCTCAGTAGTTGACAGTTGATCCTTCATAATAATGTTTTATATTCCAGACTTAGTCAGCAGCTAATAACTCTTCTGAGTTCAGTAACATTGAATCCACAAATCCATCAAAAGAATCACTCAACAGCTATGTTTTATTATAACTATGTCTCTTATGTATTTTGACTTGGGGGCCAAAAGCTACAGTCGGTTTTGTTCTTTTCATGGGTTTTGTGGACAATACAAAAAATACACAATATCACCAGAATATTTTTTTAAATACACTGATGAGGTTAATCCAGGTCAACATAAGCCTTATTTTAACCTATGACTATCAGTAAAACAGCAAAAAGAAAACCAGATTAGGGGACTAGATGCAGAAGGAGTGTTCATCTTTATGACAGATAAGGATATGAAAATAATGCCTAAACTTAAAGCTAAAGTGCGTAGTTTCTGTCTCCTCTATGAGGAGACAGAACTGTCGGCACGTCCACATGATACAAGCCTTACATGATCACACACCGACCCCACCCTTCCTCCACGCAGTTGCTAGTAGCCAAGGAGGACACGGAGGATTAAAAAAACATGTTGGACTCTTCAGAAGAGGTTTTTATCTTCACTCAAGGTTCTGCGCGGGGAAGTCACCGGACGCCACAATCTTCTGAACATAGCCATGCTGAGAAATCCAGAGAGAGTTGTGTGGAGCTGATAGTCTTAATTAGCTTTGTATCAACTCATTTGGCAACGGCTTGAATGTAATGGACGTTCATTAATATCAAAAAGTCACGCACTAAAGCTTTAATATCACAAAGATGTTGATAACATTTTTCATGCAGCATCTCACTGCCTAGATTCCTGTTTTCCTCTCTTAACGTCAGAGCGTAAACATCTGCGAAACTGTAATCCTCCACTTTTCATCTGTCCTGGTTTTGTTCTGCAGGCTTCCCTCGTTTCTGCTGTGATGGAGCAGAGGCATAGCCGCTTGTTTCGGCTGCTCGGGGAATCATGAATGCTGACTAAGTCTCCTCTTGTTCCGTGTTAAGAGTGTCAGATAAATACATGTGCTAAATGCTACTTCAGTGTGATCCTAAGTGGTGTGAAGCAGAGGAAGCGCAAACATAGACGGATAGCAGTATGAATTATCCAAAATACGTTTGTGTGGTTCCATTCTGTTTGTTTGTGGTTATGGCTTTGAACTGTGCCGGGCTCCTACGGGTGCTTTCAGATACCACCAGTAATGTATTGTTTATGGCACAGGGCCTCAGGCAGACAGAATGATGGATTGAGCCGTTCTGTTTTCTTCTCACAATCCGTCTTCAAAGAAACAAATCGATCTGGAACAGAGAAGTAGGGGGAATGGGAAAAATTGCAAAAATAGACTTTTTATAGTCTCTTTATAGTGTTTTGATGCCTTGATATGTTATTTTGTCAGGAGCGTTTTTAAGGCGAAATCAAAGTTTACCGTTCGGAGCAGAAAAGAGCACAGGCTTATGTGTGTTTGAATTTTTAAATGTGTATGAGTCATGTTGGGTTGGTGTATGTGTGTGTATCGTGGTGGGTAAGCAGCAGCAGGGAGTTATTAGCCACAATAGCAGTGGTGCATTCAGGGTCCTTTAACAAAGCTTTAAATCTATTCAAAACTGTCAAATATTGTATTTAAAATATAAGAAACAGGCTGAGAAGATATTTAACAGTTTGTACCCTACTTTTCTGCATTAAAACTTATGTTTTGTCTTAAGGTGCTTTTTCATGCACAAGACAAATTCCTTTGACGCCGTTTAAATTCACTTCTGCACTTCTTTCAGTACTGACATTCATTTGTTTGGGGCTTTACACAATCATGTATGTATCTATTTCTGTGAAATATGAGTCGTGTAGCTGCCAGCACGAGTGACAGCTGACATGAAATAGATGTGAAACCTCTGCACATTTCAATTTCACAGTAATTATGCAAACACCCCCTCTGCACGCCCCTGTGGTATGTTCTCAAAAACACAATGGTGGCTGGAAAAGGTCTCTGTACAGCTGTGATCATCTGTATAACCAGAATTTGGTAACGTCCTGTGGCTCTCAGCAGATGGTGTGTTTTTCCCATAATACTTCCCAGAATTCACATTTCATTTTAACAGTGTGTCTACAACTGTGATATCTTTATTTATCTGTCTTTTATTTTCTGTTGATAATCTTTGCCTTTATACGACGCTGTTTTCTATATCTGTTCAGCCACAGTGGTTATATAACAGGCCAGTTCTCCCTCTGTTTATGTCCCCGACATTACAACACACAATTTAGTGTGTATACTCTATAAAACAGCAGATGGAAAGGTTTTTTACAAAAGGGCTATCAGAAAGTGTATTGTATCGGTGTTGTAGGATCTTTATTTAGATTAAAATGTCTTAAATAACTGGATTTGTATCTAAGTTCCTCTGATGAAGGCCTGTGACCTAAACATCATTTTTTAACCAATCGGTTGAGAGTTACCGGAGGATAGAAAGTTTTTTTTTTTTTTTTTTACAAAAGGGGTATGAGTATCGTATCGATGTTGTAGCATGTTTTATTCAGATTAAAATGTTTTAATTCCCCTGATAAAGGCCTGTGACCTAAACATTATGTTTTAATCAATACATTGAGAATGAGTGGGCAGAGAAAGTGTTGCACCTGGTTTGCCTGTAAATATGATGGTTTATTATAAATTAAACTACCCAACAATGTAACAGCCTACAAGTCCCGCTGAAACGATTAGACCATTAAACACTTAGTTGATTGACAGAACTGTTTTGATTGTTTCCAGTTTCTAAAATGTGAAGATTTTTCTGCATTGAGTACTTTTACTTTTAATACTTTAAGTACATTTTCCTGATGATACTTAATACTACATTACATACTTCCTTAAGTAACATTGTACAATGCAGGACTTTGAATTGTAACTGAGTATTTTTACAGTGTAGTATTAGTTCTTTTAACTTAAGTAAAGGATATGAATACTTTTTCCACCACTGAACACATGATTATGAAAAATGTTGAAATGACTGTAGCTGTAGGATGGATACAGGGCTGCCACCGGCTCCCTGTCCCACAGTGGATCCAAATCTAAAGTCCTTCTCCTCACTCACATAACCAGGCCCCCTGCTACCTCACCGACCTGCTCCCCCAACACACTCCCGTCTCGCAGTCTCCGCTCCTCTGATGCCAACATATCCTGTCTCCATCACTCAGGACCAAGCACCGGACACAGCCTCCTCCATAGCTGCCCCCTCCCTCTGGAACTCTCTCCCTAAACACAACCCGAGACTGATACACTGCACCAATCTGTCCAAATCAGAGAAATCAAAACTCACCTTTTTACAACTGCTTTTAATTTGTGTGATTAACGCTGTGTGCTGTGTATGTTTAGTGCGTTGTCTTCTATTTTAACTTTCTATTTTAACTTTTATAAAGTGTCTTTGATTATCATGAAAAGCGCTCTATAAATAAAATGTATTATTATTATTATTATTATTATTATTATTATTACTTTATGGCCAAGCTTTAATGTATTAATGCACTGAATGTGGTTTGTCGTGTATGGTTCCATAGTTTGCAAAAAATGCAATTTGTGTTGTTTGTATTGACGTGTCTTTCTAGGAAATGATACAGTAAAAAAGTGATCTGTTACTGTATATGCACTCAGGACTCAAACCAACGGTAAATTGCAATATTAAATAGATAACAACACAGAATACAGACAGACAAAGAGATAAGAAACATTTATAAGTGTTAATTAGAGAGTAACTGAAAAAGTTAGGGACAGGCAATTATGCACCCATGGAAACATAGCAAACAATTATATACAAGCAGTATGAAACTAAAACTTAAAAAAAATAAATAAATCTGAAACTAATGCCCAACAAGCAACCAACAGCCTATTAGCTCAATTAGCACACACACACACACACACACACACACACACACACACACACACACACACACACACACACACACACACACACACACACACACACACACACACACACACACACACACACACACACACACAGCTGTTATAGAAATTGTGGCAGAGTTGTTATAACACTCATCACCTCTTGAGGGCAGAATGACTCTGCAGTAAAGTAAAAATATCAACATTTTAATCTTTTTCTCCTTCACTTTCACTCCCTCTGATTTCTTCTTTTTACTCCCTACCTTCGACCTGCATCTTTCCTTCTCTGTTGACCTCTCTCCTTCTCTTTCTCTCTCTCCCCCTCTCTCTCTCTGTCTCTCTCTCTCTCTGTGGTGTGCCAGCTAACAGTGTCACAGGCTCCACTGCTTTACCAATTCCATCAAAAAGCTATTTAACAAACCGCAGACCTGGGCAGCCGTGCCTGCAATGCCTCCACTATACCTTCATTTTTGTACCCTCCTCTCCTTTCCTCAGTATCCCTAGTTGCACCTCTTTCTCTCCCCCCATCTCCACTTCTGTCGACTCTACGCCTTTCTCCACCCTCCTCTCCTGCTCATTTCTACATCACTCTCTCTCTCTGTCAAATCAGGCAAGTTGAAAGAGGCCTTGAGAGGAAAAAAAGAACCTTGTTTTCTAATCATTATGTTCCACATAAGTTATCACGCATCGTCATGCTTTATGAACAGCACTAAAAGTGTAACTTGCATTTAATGTAATTTTAAATCAGATTTTATGATATCCCACAAAACAGTAACTCCACGCGGGAGTGCGCTCAACGTGCTTTGCATCTAAAACAAAAAGTGGATAGAAAAAGGCATGTCCTGTCAGAAATAATAAAAAATGTTTTTCCAGCTGAGAAACTTGCCGTACAAAGTAGATTATAGCCTCTTGAGATGAACCGTCTTGTTATAAATGTTTCAGGATACGAGCCAACAAAATAACAAAAGAAGTTGTTATTTAAAAGTTGGGCATTTTGGGAAATATGCTCTTTTTCTTGCTGAGTTAGATGAGGAGATCGATACGACTCTTATGTCTGTATGTTAAGAAAAGAGCTGCAGTCAGAGAGAGAATTAGCTTAGCTTAGCAGAAATACTGGAAGCGATAAACATGTTGTCTGGCTCTGACCAAAGTTAAAAAATACACAGACACACACAAGATAACTAATTAACACGCTAAGATCCATACACAAACACAATTATTAAGTGGTTTTGAAGAGAGTTAAACATGCAGTATTCAGTATACAGTGTGACGTCACGGGAGCGCCGTAACTATTTATACGTGTGCGTGGTGGTCGCGGCACTAGTTGCAGTCTTCTCCTGAACAGAGGTGTCGCAACTGAGGAAGGGCTACCGACTTTGCTATTTCTACGGACTAGAAGAAGAAGAAAAAGGTAAACAATGGCAGAACAGGCAGCAGCATTGACGTCAATGTCAACAGTGGCTAAGATGATATTGGAGTCAATGGGTGAGGAAGAACAGCTGCTTTTGAGCCTGCTTGCAAAGAAACGAAGAAAAAGAAGCTGGAATGTTCGTCCCTTGAATAACACCAGACATAAATATGGTGAGTACAATATCCTCGTGAAACAAATGAGGATGATAGACGAAGAGAAGCACTTTGAAAACTTCAGAATGTCTGCACAACGATTCAATGACCTACTTCGTCGGATCTAGCCTTTCATTCACCGTAGAAGAACTCATCTTAACCCAGGAAGTTTACAAGAGAGACTTGCAGTCACTCTGACGTAGGCGCACTTTCTCGGAAAGCTTGTCCTCGAACTCGTCTATGCTTGCTGTTTCCGCTTTGTCGTGCGCCACTGAAAAGAATAGAGAGGTGCTCGACCTTGGGTCGCGCACTTTAGATCTACGTGATTTTGACGTCACATTGTCGCGCGACAGGTCGGGAACGGCGACTGTAAAAAGGCCTTTACACGCTGCAGCGCATAGTGCAGTCTTTATGCTAAGCTATGCTAATCAACTTCGGGCTGTAGCTTCATACGTAACGCACAAAGTGGTATCAATCTTCTCAACTAGTTCAAGAGATCAAAGTTTAGCTCATTTCTTCAACAATTTATTTTTTGTGATTTAGTAGCATCCTGAAATGTTATGTATAATATAATATTATATATTATATTATAATCACATCAAGAGGTTTATCCTTACATTTTGAAATAAGCAATGACTAGTTTGTCTCTTACTGTATTCTACTTTTACAGCAAGTTTATGTGTTTTTTGCAGTAATAATACAGTAGTACTGCAAAAAATCATTTTGATGGAAAATTACTTTTTTAATTCATTGTTTTTAGATGCAAAACAACACAAAGTCACTGTGTTGCTTGCTCACAGGTAGCTTATTTTTCCACAGCGGCCCTTAAAGGAAGACGCTGCTTCCCCCGTGTCTCCAGTCAGGACTTTTTACAGTATTTTTTTTTTTTGTTGACACAGTGGTTTGTGTGAGCCTGGCTTTTCCTCTCACTGCTGGCTGCGTGGTGCCAACATTTCCTTCTGCTTCAGGCTGTGCCCTCGGTTGTTTTCTGATCCATTTTTCTCATCCAGAACTGCCAAAGGTAATGCAGCCAGCTCGAGTCCCCCTGGTCACTCTGGTTAGCAGTTCTTGCCTTTGTAGTTACATTTAAGTCTTAATATGAGACGGACCAACAAAGAAAGAGAGTGACATGTGAAGAGCAATCATTTCTTTGACTCTACATGTTTTATTATTTACCTGAAACTTTTAGAGCATTTTTGCCTCTTGAAGCTTCAGCTCTGCAGTCCTCTTCCAACAAAAGTAGTCAATTTTGTTTTCTACTTCCAACTGTTTCCTTATTTTCTTATTGCTGTGGGTGCAGTCTACGTTCACATTAATCTTAAGAGGAGTTCAATGGTGGGGGGTCACTCTCTAGGTAGCAGTCATTACTCAGCGGCGCTCTGTGGTGTGAACGTTTTGCACCTGATAGCGCCAGGTGACACCACAACCTGCTAGCTCTTTCCTCGATCGCAGCAGAGAATCGGTCAAGATCAGCTGTGGATGCCAGGAGGGGGGGGAGAGGAGGGAGATGTTTTTTGATCATGCCCAACAAAACAAAAGATGCAAAAATTAAATCCCCCTTGCAATACCATGGATATAGTGCCACTCGGCCAGGCATGCCAAACACTTAAAAATGCACTTCAATATTCAATGGAATATACAGTGATTTCAAGCCGGAGAGCAGAGTTCACTTTGCAGCGAAAACAAAATACTTTCACCCAGGAAATGCTCGTTCGTTCCTCTGGAATGTCTCAATCCAAACTTCATCTTTATCTAAGTTTAAAATACTTCTATTTTAGGTATATAATGGTTTATTGGTGAAGTAGCATTGATTACTTTGAATGGGGGATACATTTTGTCACCACTGGGGATAAAAATAATTCAGCAGAGGCAGGGATATACAGACCAGAAAGGGGGAAATCCCACACACCCTCCCTGGCAAATCACACGCTGCCAGGAGGTGTACCCAACTGGGGGCTGAATGGGAAGATTACTGATGGTAGACGTGGATCATATGACGTTGAAGGCAGTATGTTTCAACAAGTAAAAAATAGGAAACCTATAGACTATGGACTTGCCAGCACTCAGCCATGCCACAAAAGCTCGGGAAAGCGCACATACATTCACTGAAGAGTGTGTGATATGGTTGAATACCCCTGAACCGGTGAGTAAGGGGAACTGGAGTTGAGATTGTTTGTTGAATGAAGCTTAATGTGATACAAAAAAACACATAATCAACTCCATTTCAATTTTTATCAGCAGACGGAGCTGCTCAGTGATCAAACGCTTAGTTTTTCTGAGAACCTTTAGGACTTCCCCTTAGGGGTGTCACGATTCTCCACATCCAAGATTCGATCTGACTTTGGATTTTAAGGTCACAATTCGATTCAATTTAAGATTTTTTTTTCAACAGGGACAACAATGCCACAATAAGAGCCAAGATATGGCAGAAGGGTACTTAGCGACAACAGTTTGAGTTCTCAGAATTAACAAAGTGCAATTGAATGCACCATAAGTTTAACAAGGTGAAATGAACGCACCATGGAGTCCTAGTCAGAGCCCATTTACCTTCGTTGTTTGTTTACACATGCTCACTCATGGGGAAGGCTAGGTGTTGCCACACCGGTGACTTCAGGGAAGCAGGAGGATTTTCCAGTTCCGTTGTTTCTGCAGTATCTCTGCCTCCTGCAGTGGCCATGGTGTCTGGAAAAGTCAAGCAACTTTATTGCCTTTAGCCGCATGCTACCAGCCGGTAACAACTACAGTCTGCTGTTGTTCTTCTAACATACAAAAGTAGGCAGGGGTGGAGAAGAGAAAAAAATACTTCTCTATCTATCTATCTATCTATCCACACATAGTCTATATCCACAATGTTCCACTTCCGGGATTGATCCATTGCAGCTGGAAATTTTGCCATATGACCTTCTGCTTTTTTTGTGTTGTAATTTTAAACTCTGGTGGATTTATGAGGACTATGGTTAACTGCTCCTCAGATCTCTGCAGGGTAAATCCAGACAGCTAGCTAGACTATCTGTCCAATCTGAGTTTCTCGCACTACTCAAACAACTTTTGAACGTACACGTTCCACCAAAACAAATTCCTTCCCGAGGCTATTTAGCAGAGGCACCGTTGCTCCGTCCGGTGCTTAGCGCCGCCCAATACGATTGTGATTGGTTTAAAGATATGCCAATAAACCAGAGCACGTTTTTTTCCCATCCCAGAGTGCTGTGTGGACTAGCCCGACCCTCCTTCGCGGCGCTGTGGAGGAAGGTCTGGCAATGCCGGACTAATCTACACACAACACTCTTCAGGTGTTTTAAGCCGATGATGTCTTGTCTTGATGTGACTCTGGAGGTCCTGGATGTTTCGCCCTTGGTGTGTAACTCTCCTCATGCTGTTGTGGGGATGTGTTTATTTGTGTGTGGAGGGGAGGAGGGGGTGTTGTTCAGCTGGAGGCCTGAGATTGTGCTGAGACCAGGGGGACATGTCAGGGGCACAGAGAGTCTGAACATCCTGGCTGGCAGCAGGGTGCATTCTGTTTTTTGTCTCTTAGTGTACAGCATCTTCCTCTCTTATCGTCTCCTCCTTTCCATCCCTAATTCCCATCCTAACTCCATCATACCTCCCTCATTCCCTTTTCTCTCCCCTTCCTCCCTCTTTTTTGTTTCTCTCCCTCTATTTCTCATCTCCTCACCTGCAGCGCTGGCTTGAACAAAGCAGCACTGGCAGTAATAGACATTGAATTACAATTAATCCTGCCTCGCTCGATTTGCCAATAGTCATCCTGCTGAGAGACGAGGAGGAAGAGAAGGAGGCGAAGGAGCAGGAGAAAAAGTAGAGACGAGGGAATTCAGGGAGGAATGAGGGAAAGAGATTTAAGCAGGAAGAAACAGAACAGAGAAGATGCAGAAACGTCTGTTATAGTGTTTTCAGTCAATATTTTACTATGCTGGATTAGTGTATTTATTTGCTGCAGTTGGATCAGTCGGCATTGTGAAATGTACCTTTAGGAAATAATGTGTTGCCTACATGTAGATACGAGAGAAGCAACGTCTATAGACAGCGCCCTGCATTTCTACAATTATTTGGGTGGCACACCTGTTTGAACGGATGCATTTGCTGAGCTCCTGTTAACTTTGCATCTCGACTCAAGTGTGAAGTTATAGTTACGTGTGGCCGCCGGTGTCAACTGCCAAATGACCGACGTCACATAGGCAACACTGTTTGGTTCTCTGGGAAGTGAGATCCCAAAACACACCTGCAATTTCTGCTTATCGCCAAAGGTGTCACCAACGAAACGGACATCTTCGAGACTGTACCTTCAACTTAGTGCTTGGAAATGAAATCAAAAACACACACACCAAATCAAAAGAACATAGCTTTTATTCGATTTTTTGCTCAGTGATGACCACAAACTTAACGACACAAACGCTTGTTTGGATAAAATGTTCAAGTAAAAAGTATAGCCCGACAAAATGTAGTCCCTTAAAGGTGCTCTAAGCGATGTTGGGTGACATCACCTCTTGTTGACGTCACTTCTTGTTGACGTTTGAGGTATTGTCAAACAAAGCGGAGGCTAGCTCGCCCCTCCCTCCTCCTCATCCTGTCCCCTCCCCCTCCCTTACGCAGACTAACCCCCCAACCCCCACCCCCAAATCCTGCTAGCGGATAGTGAGGAGATGTTTGCTGTATGTGACAAAAAAATGTTGTAGCCTAAAAAACGTGTGACATCGCTTAGAGCACCTTTAAGTCTGTGTGTCAGGTAGCCTTACAACCATGCTTGATGAGGTTGATGTGTATGTTAGTAATAAACAACGAGAGTTGTGGAAATCCAAGTACTAGAGTAGCTGGGAGTTTTAAGCTATCGTCTCCTACTACACTCTTCAAGCAGCCTCAACTAAGAAACATGGACCCAAAATGTAACTTACATAGTCATATCGCAATAACACTTATTCAAATTTGACGGAGAGGAGAGAAAAAGAGAGGAAGGAGAGGAGAGCAGGATAGGGAAACTGTGTGTGTGCGTGTGTGTGTAACTCAAAACACAAAAACGGTTATTTGCTGAGACAATAGAGACAGAGGACATAAGATAAAATGACAGCGAGGTTTAGAAAGAAAAAGAAAGAAGGAAATAAAGATGTGACGGCTTTCTCCCTTCAGCAAGCTGGACTCCCCCCTGGCAAGGTGACGCGTAATTCCTTAAACCACGTCCAACCAGCTGTGCAATAAGAGCAGATCATGAAAAAAAACAAAAAAATAAACATTGGCAGTTAGGAGGATAAGAAAGAAGAAGTGTAATCTGTTACCGCAGTGTGTGAGGCCCGATAGCTCGTCCTTGGTGATCAGTCTTTTCCACTAAGCCGGTGGGTTCCTGTGGAGAAAGGCTTTGGCTGGAGCAGGGAGGCAGAGCGCCCTGCTTGCGGATGTCGAATTTGCAGCGTTAAACAGGTGGCACATTACTAGCTGGCATTTGGAGAGCAGCGCTGCAGGGCAGCTTTCGCAGGCTTTTTCACTTCCGCACTGCAGGCATAGTTTCCTGGGATGGCGATGTTTTTATTTTTTTTTTTTACTGGAAGCGGAGTTTTCGCCTTTCCTCTGTTGCTCTCTTCTGCTCTGGTCTGTTTTGTTCCAGAATAGAGAACAAACCCGGCTCTGTCCTCACTTTTATGATCCCTAGAGCATAAAATCATGGGATATATGTCAAATCATGCAGAAAGGAGTAGCAGTTTGTTTTCCCTGCTCAGCCAAAATAGCCTCTTCTCTACAGAAAGGTTACTTATCGTGCTTGTTTATGTGCTTTTCCAAGCAGTTATGTCCTCTGTATGACTTGTTCTCAACCACGTGTCATCAAGAGTGCAGCAGCAGATTTCTCTGATCAGCACACCTTCAACCGGAGGAGGAAGTAAAGCTTGAAACATCTCATGTTTGGTTGTATTGAAAACCTGCGGTCTGTTGGGTCTTAATGATATACTTCTCTTATGGTCGGCCTGTGTTCTTGTACACTGCGATGGGCGTAACACCTAGCTTGGTTATCCCAACCATTATAAGGCTTAGGTGCAGCACCCAAGCCCGAGCCACATTAACCAGCTCTGACTGGAGGATCCCGAGGTGTTCCCAGGCCAGGTTGGAGATATAATCCCTCCACCTAGTCCTGGGTCTTCCCCGAGGCCTCCTCCCAGCTGGACGGGCGTTTACCCGACCAGATGCCCGAACCACCTCAACTTGCTCCTTTCGACGCGAAGGAGCAGCGGCTCTACTCCGAGCTCCTCACGGATGACTGAGCTTTTCACCCTATCTCTAAGGGAGACGGTCATGACCCAGGCAGGCATCTTGACCATAGGTGAGGGTAGGAACGAAAACTGACCGGTAGATCGAGAGCTTTGCCTTCTGGCTCAGCTCTCTTTTCGTCACAACGGTGCTTTTTCAGTGTTATTTATTTATTATCTGCTCTAGCTTTACCAACATTTTAGACAGAGATATGGTAATAATAATGATCCGAAATGATTTCAATTGCATATGTATTTTGTTGAAAAAAGAATCATATTTTCTTGAAGGAGGACTCCTTACACAGCCTGACATACTTTTGCCTTTTAAAGTTGTTCTAGTTAACGTGTTTTATCAAACAGTTGCCTATTTACACTTCCAGCAGACACAGAGCAACATTATCATTCATTTGGAGTTGTGTTTCTGTCCACCAGTTGAACGTAAGTCCAATAGTCGCTCTTCTAGTGATTAAATTACATGCAGCAGATGTTCTGTAAAACCAAAACAATGAGCCAAAAGGGACTAAAAAGCTCTGGAATGTCTTTATGAACTGATCTGAAATATATATGCACGGTTCAAAACACATGTAAAAATAGACCTGATCCAAAATGTGGTTGACCTTAATGGACTCAAAAACAGACTGAGCTCTATTAGTCTGAATATCTGACCCCTCATTTAATATAAGACATTTTCTGTATGTTTATAATGAAATAATTTGCAATGTTTTTATTTTTAACACTTTTGCAAGGCACTGTATCTGTGTCACATTCTCATTAGGGGCTGAGGCCCCCCTAAAGGTCTGATCCTACAATCGCCCCTGCTCTGTAGATTTTAACATTTGTACAAGGTTTACAATGTAAGAACCACACACTGTGCAAGTGAGGGCAGAAGCTGTACACATGATCGGACGGAGTACGTAAACAATACGACAGGCACCAGAAATCAGAATACAGTAAACTATAGTTTAGAGGGGTGGAATTTTGAGTATCTGGTTTCCTGCTCTCAAAGCTCAGCCTGCTGCTTCCTTTTCTTTCTGTTTCATTGTGTCCAACTATATTTAATTGTCTGTCTCCCAACATGTGTTCATAATTTCCTCTCCACTGAAAAAAAATGAAATAGAAATTCATTATCTTGTCTTATTGTTCTCAGGAAACCGTAAGATGTAGGGAAATGTACTGCAGTCGCACCACATATCATGGCAAAAATATCTGAATAAGACCTTGCTATATTTATGTGATGCAAGCGGTGGTTTTATATTAGATTATTAAGTATGCATGTCCTCTTAACCTGCTCAATACGCGTATAATCAGAAAATAAATCTTTAAATAGCAATAAGGACAATGATTGCTTTAACTCAAATGGCTTTTTTGTGTAAAAAAATTGATACTTTCATCCTTTTGCTATAGTTTTTCTACAAATATATTTCCTATGGCACATCCCTCAAACCAGCTTTAGCTCAAAGAATGCGGTGAATGCAGAGAACTTCAAGGTAAACCTCTCTGAATCACAGGCTTACATTCAGCCAAACAATGAACGCTGGTTCACCTGATTAAATCTAACAGCATGTGTGACAGCGAACAAGAGACTTTTGAAACCAAACCTCTGCCTTCAGTACATCTGGATCCCCTGTAGAGTAAACGAGGCGGTGGCTCACTTTCTAATCCCGCTGATGAAACCTGCTGTAAGGTTAGCTCATGTTGGGCATCTACCTCATTTATAAACCAGGCTGCTGAATATTCTTCTTTGCAGGGTGCGATTTTCCGGGGGGGGGGGGATGCGTGGAATTACCCCTTTCTGGTCTACATATCCAGGCCTCTGCTGAATTATTTATTATCCCCAGTGGGGACAAAATGTATCCCCCCCCTCCTCAAAGTGATCAATGCTACTTCACAAATAGACCATTACATACCTCAAATAGAAGCATTTTAAACTAAGTAAAGCGCTGTACCGTGAACAGTCTATAGTGCGATAGAATGATAAAATCAGAGCAGCAGTTGTTGGTGGATTTAGCTGCTACAGAGCTCTGGGACGCCGGCTACTAGCGGCAGTTGTTTAGCCCCCAATAGGTGAGTTAAGTTTAGGCACCAAAACGACTAGTTAAGCTTAGGAAAAATATTGTGGTTTGGATTAAGACATTCTCAAGGAAAGAATGAGTGTTTGTTGGGTGAAAGTATTTTATTTTTGCCGTGAAGTGAACTCCACTCTCCGTCTTGAAAGCGCTGTATTTCCCTTTGAATATTGAAGAGCATATTTAAGTGTTTGGCATGCCTGGCAAAACGATGAATGAGTCATAAAAAGACAAAAAGTGTCCCCAACATTTACACATTTTTTTTCTGAATAATGAAATGTCATCATTCACTGTCATTTAATGCACTTGAAGCATGAAGACAATTTTCTGTCTGTGTCAGCATGCTTCTTGCAAGACCAGTCGCCCCCCCCCCCCCTTCACTGGTGGATTTATACTTGCAGATTGTATCTGTTGGCACTTAAATAAAAGTCAAATGGATAAAGTTTGTGCAGGCCTGGTCGAAAGCTGAAAGGCTTTGAAGAGCTGGCTCCTCTGATGAACAAAGCAGACATAGTAAGGAATATAAAGTGTAGATTAAAGTGACATGAAGTGAAGCCTTCACTCCTGGTTTGCAGCCAACGTTGTGCTCCCACAGTCCAAGGTCCTGTCTGATTTTACTATTCTCTGCTAAAAGGGTTCTTATACCATGGGTCAGTAAACAAAATGGGTTGTGGGCTGATAAATGGTCCCTACATGGCAGGAGTGGGACTATTTTTTCCTTAAATTGCTCTGGGTGTTGGAGAAAAGAAGGTTACACTTCTCATTTAGTTGCTGAGTTTAAAAACTACTGATGCTAAACTGAAACAGTCTGGAAACCTTTTTATGTGAGGAAGATTTTCACTCTCCACAATAATAAAAAACAGACGCAGCACTCACAGTGTCACAGGTTTTAAACTAAATCAAAGGTTTTAGCTGAACGTGTGGCCAATGTGATTTCATCAAGTTAAAATTGAGGAAGATTATGCTCAAAAGCTCTTTAACAGCTACTGAATGGACCTTGAAGTGAGACTGTTTTGTTTAAATTGGCTTAACTAGTGTTGCCTACTGTTACTAGGGTGTTTTGGGGTGGTGATGGCGCAGTGGATATGACACGTACCTTTGGTGCGGGAGATCCGGGTTCAATTCCCACTGCAATACATCAACCACTGTGTTCCTGAGCAGGACACTTAACCTGTAGTTGCTCCAGAGGTGTGTGACCTCTGACATATATAGCAATTGTAAGTTGCTTTGGAGAAAAGCATTAGTTAAATGACATGTAATGTAATTATCTCGCTTTGCCAGACCCTCCTCCAGAAAGAGGGTCTGGCTAGTCCACACAGCATTCTGGGATGGGAGAAAAACGTGCTCTGGTTTACTGGCATTTCTTTAAACCAATCACAATCATCGTGAGCGGCACCAACCGCTGCACCGAGCCCCGCTGCCGCTGCAAAATAGCCTCTGGAAGGAACTTGTTTTGGTGGAACATGTATGTTCAAAAGTTGTTTTTGTCATGCAACTGAAAACTCAGATTGGACAGATAGTCTAGCTAGCTGTCTGGATTTACCCTGCAGAGATCTGAGGAGCAGCTAACTTTATAGTACTCATAAATCCACCAGAGTTTAGAATTCCAACACAAAGGAAGAGTTAGGAAACGGAAATCCGGTCGAAAAAAAGGACATACGGTGGAATTTCCGCAGGCAACAGGGCAATCCCGGAAGTGGAAGGTGGTTGATATAGATGACTAGGGTAAACACTTGGATAAAGGAAGCAATAGGAACTCTTTTTACATCACATTGAAATGATTTATAGAGAGTTTTGGCACACACTTGGCACATAGTATCACATAACTGATAGTAGAGATAATAACTGTAAAATCAATCTAAGAGAACATCTCTGATTTGATATATCCCTCTTAAAAAAAGAAGCTCTTGAAAGAGAGAGTTTGGAATAGAAGTTTAAATCCTGCCTAACTTTCTACCTCTGCACACAATTGCGTGAAATGTGTCAGCTGGTCAGATTGTCAGTTCTGGAAAGTCACAGAAATTGTTCAACACAGCCTCCAAATTTTGATGTTGGAAAGGTGTGGGATGGAAAGGGTTTCAGATGCTGTTTGATGATGCGACAAGCACTTCATTGGAATACACCTTAGTAATAACCTTACACCTTAAGGTTAGAGTGAATTTTCAGGGAAAGAATATAAGTATGCGATGCCCTCTTTGTATGTGTCTGCAGCAGCAGGGAGTTAAAAATTGGATTTTGGGGAACAAATGGGAAAGAAACAGCCGGTAAGATGGGACTGACTTTACATAAATTGACTTGAACAAAGCATCCCTTCAGTTTGGATTCTGGTATCGGCAAGAATCTGGTCCAGGAGGGAGGAGGGTGCTGCAGGAGAGGGCTCTGCCTCCTGCTGTTTCCTCTGACGTGTGGTAAATGGAGTAAGTCCGAGCTTGAGCAGATTTATGTTAGTTAAGTCAAACAGGGATATATTGTTGAGCATTAATGCCTTGTTGTAATCAATGCCTGAATACGCCAGGAGCCCCTTAAGGAAGATTAATACTAATGTGATGATGTTTTCTGGCTGCCTGACAAGTGAAAAGTAGAGGAAACATCCAAACCTGGACAAATTCTTTGTGAATAAATGCTGTTGTGATTTTTGATGTGATTGTAAAATAAGTAGTTGGGAATTTTGAAAATAATACTCTGTCAATCTTGACTGTCTCGATGGTATGATTTATTTACATATATTTGTACACGCTTAAAGGGACAGTTCACCCCAAAATCAGAAATAGATCTTTTTCCTCTTAGCTGTTTTGCTATTTATTAATCTAGATTGTTTTAGTGTGAGTTGCCCAGTGTGGGAGATATCTGCCGTAGAGATGTCTGCCTTCTCTCCAATATAATAGAACTAGATGGCACTCAGCTTGGGGTGCTCAAAACGGCAAAAAATACATTTTGAAAACTCAACAGCAATGTGTGTTTCTAGAAATCATGACCCGGTTACTCAAGATAATCCACAGACCTGGTTGTGAGCAGTTTCATGTCGGAACTATTTTCTAGCGAACTACAACTGCCAACCGTATAACAATGCAAAAGTCTCTAGTGGTTCGACATTGCTAGCTTGTGGAGATTATAGTTTATAGCTAACTGATACTGCTAGCTCACCTGAGCTAGCTAACGTTACAGCTCATCCAAAGAAAACGGCATTAAGGTTTACATCTCGCGCTGTCACAAGCACGTGCCTCTCGTCCAGGAGTACACTTTCTTCTGCGTGGTGATACGTTCCCGGGTGTAGTTCGGTAGAAAATGGAGAGTCACATAAACAATTGATCACAACCAGGTCCATGGATTATCTTGAGTAACCGGGTCATTATTTCTGGAAACAGACATTGCTGTTGAGTTGACTTTTTTTTGGCACACAAAACAATCTAGATTGATAAACAGCACTGCAGGTAAGAGGGAAAACTTGATATTGGATTAAAGTGATGGTTCGGAGTAATTTCACCCTAGGGTCCTTTGTACAACGACCTCGAGCCAAACACCCCCCCAGAAGCTTTTTTCACATGGGTCGAACATTGGGAGAGTTAGCGTTATCAGCTGAATAGCTTAGTGCAGGCGCTGAGTCTAAATATTTATTAATTTAATGATTAAATAAGGTAATGTCTCCAAACTTACCTCAATTAGAACTTGTCTCCTGCTAGTTGTACTACAGCACTTAGTTAAGTTAGTTAAATTAATAAATATGTTTGTTGTATCTCTTTTCGGTGCTGTAATTTGTAGAAGTCCCTAAGCACTCGTCTTACTGACGGTAGCAGTAGCAGCAGAGAGCAGAAGCCAGCAGTCAAGTGTTATTTAAATAAACTCCTGGTGTACTTACAAACTTTCCAATCCATCGTTTTATGAGTACATAACCTATTTGTACTACTGTAGAAGTTTGGTATCATTTTGAGCATTATTAGTGGGGTAATGTACAAGATACACTCTTGGATCAATTAGTGCTTGCACTAAGCTATTCAGCTGATAACTCTCCCAATGTTCGACCCAGGTGAAAAAAGCTTCTGGGGGCGTGTTTGCCTCGATGTCATGGTGCAAAGGACCCTAGGGTGAAATTACTCTGAACCATCACTTTAACTGTCCCTTAAAGACCTGGAAAGAGGAGAGATAATCATTTATTCCTTGGAAAGTGGCCCAAGTTTCCACCAGACTTATTTGAAATATGTTTGCTGTTATGATTTTTTTCAATGATCCTACTTAATGACAAACATAAAAAAACAAATGGGACCAAAAACATAACGGTTGGTGCTGTAACAGCTGTGAGCAGGGGAGGTGCCAACAAACATTAGGGAGCTTAGGGAACCGTAGAAAGAATATTTTGTAGTAAATTGTGTTGCTTAAATTAATGTCAGATGAACTTTTCTGGTTCCTTTTTCAAAATAATGCTCCTGAAACACAATTTAATGGTTCGCCTTTTTAGCTCAGTAGTTTTCGCCTTTGCTACTTTGCATCTTACTGGTTGTGTATCTACTCTACGCAATCGACTAAAATACTAAATAGAATCCCAAATAAACACAATTAAACAATTTACATGCCAGGTCAGGTCTCAGCTTACCTTGGAAGAGAATCTGTTGGCGGACAAACTTTGTCAAATAAACTGCTGGTTTCTTTCCGCTCCCTGAGCCTGAAATCCTGCCAGCTTTTTGTTCTCTTTCATTGAATCTTTAACTGTTGAACTCTGTAGTGCTGATCGGTTTTAACAGTATTCATTCTGCATCGGTGGGAAGCCACAGCAAGTAAACTGGCGCCCCTGCTGAAACCTAATGAAGATGTAATATATCCGATGCAAAACGCAAACGAGTCCAAATCAAAAGGTCAGAAAGAGAGTATTTGTACAATGGAATCAAACTGGAGCCAAAACAAAGAGAGATGTGGACTCCAAACCAAAACTACCAATCTGCTGTAGAAGAAAACTGCAGTGAGCAGTGGAATTGGCATCTGGTGTGGAAGCAGAGGTTTCTGGTGAGTAGCCAGCCTCCTGCCTGCCCGCTGTTTGGCCACAGCTCTCCACTTACACCGCTGTCAACAACCATCTCCACTACAGTTAGAAAAAGTGTAAAATATTGGGGTTATAAAGCCAACTGGCTAGCAACTGAATAGTAACAGCAGTCCTTAAAGTAGTAGTCAAGTAGTAAAAGATTTTTAATTTATTTAGGGGTTGTCACGGTTGTCCAAATGCACAAATTGACTTTTGATTTTAATGAAAGGAAGGCAGAAAGGTAGCCTCGTGAGACCGTCCTGATCTTGCGAGCTCCAGTTTTCTACTTGCAGATCAGTCTGGCATCTTGAGATAGAGAAAATTTGGAGCCGTTCGCCAAACGACCGACTAATCAGCGTTGGTTTTGAGGCGGGTTTAGGTGTCTAAACAACATGGCAGCTTCCACGGATGAGATGAGCGTAGCTATCGCGCAAGTTTTATCCGAATTAGAAAATATTCCTTCATTGAAAGAAGAGCAAAAAACGGCACTGGAGGCTTTTCTCGGAGGAAAAGATGTTTTTGCTCTTCTCCCGGTTTTGGCAAGAGTTTGATCTGATTGGTTGAGTTAGCCCATCTATCACCAACATAGGTGGTGATAGACAGATGGTTTATCCAATCAGCTAACCAGTATTTTCGCCCCTTCCCAAAAGTTCTCCAATGGAAAGTTCCCAGATGGATATGCCGAGCAAATGCGAAGCAATCCATCTGGCGGAGTCAGGTTAGCAGAAAGGTACTTTAAAACAGTTTGAGTTAGTTTTTTTTATTTGTATTTATTAACGAAGTGCAAGTGAAAACACCATTAGTTAACCGAGTCCTGTCGGCGCCCATGTGCTTTACCTTTGTTGTTTGTTTACCTAACTCACTTACAGGGAAGGTAAAATGTTATCTGAATGTTATTGTGTTGTGTATATTGTGTAATGTTATTTGAAACTTAGACTGACATAAATGTATGTCAATAAATGGCTGTACAGTACATTTCATGGCAATTCATGTAATCTATATCAAGATATTTCACTAAAAGCCAAAAATGTCAACCTGCTGCTGGCGCTAGAGGAAAGGTCAGAGAATCACAGAAGTCATTAGGATTCATCATATGTTCGTACGAAAAGTTTGTGGCAATACATCCAATAGTTGTTGAGAAATATTTCAGCCGGGACTCAAGCAAGGCTGCTTTGTCGACCAGTCCACCACTGGTGGACTGGTCGACAAAGCAGCCTTGCCATCTCTAGAGTCAAGCTGCTAAAAAGAATTACTTCATAAATAAAAAAATAAAATAAACAACATATAAAACCACCATCCCAGTGCACTTAATGTGTAAACATATCCCCAAATATTCATGTATCAATTGTTTCTTTCACCTTACTACAGTTTTATCTCGTGCTTTAAGGACTCTACTTGGGATAATTGAACCTCCGCCAAAGAGAAACGCTTCAATAAATCGACTAAAAAATAAGAGCACAGAGCCTCAGTAACGACTGATATGAAGTGACAATCCCCTTTTTATACAAACAGGCTTGCTTATTGACGAAAACACAAAGTGGAAGCTGCAGTAAGTGGCTCAAGTCGTAGTTACAACATGAAGTGAAAGAAAATGTATTTCACCTTAAAGGCTCGATGCGTAAGAGCGGTCGGACGTCTGCCGCATCCTCAAGAGCCGGGTTTGTTAATGTTGTGATTTATAGCACTTGGGTTGTTTAAGGTATACAATATAATGTAACTGTTCCATGGTGCCCTTCAATACCCTGTAATAGCACACAAACAAATTCAGTTTCTCTACCTTATCTTTCAATTTCTCTAATCCTCTCCCTCCCCACCTCTTCCTACTGTCTTCCTCCATCACTCTCACCCCTCCTCTGTTCTTCTCTTTTCATTCCACAGCCCTCTCTCCCCCCTGCTCTTCCTGGTTCTTGGCCATCCGTCTGCCTCTGTGCCTGAAGTGCCGCTTGCTATTTGGATGATTTAGTCCGAGAGGGAGACAGGGATTTCATTAGCTGTTTACCTGAGGGCCTATGCTACCTGTGGTGCTATAAGGCTGCTTTATTAAAAAGAAGCTCACATTCAGCTGTGGAGGAGCGCAGAGGCCCAGCACGTTAAGGTTCACTCCGTGGATCTGGCCATGCGTTTGAGTCCTCGGAGTGGGTGTGCACCTTTGGGCCTGGGATACCTGCAGCGCTATGAGGAAGCTTTAGTTATAATGAACACAGGGGCACAGATGTGCTGTGGGTTCGAGTCCTCTTGGTGGGTGTACTGTATGTATTCCCGTGGGCTTCGGGTAACCATGGTGCTATAACACCGGTGTATTAAAAACCTACACCACACTGGTGGGGAGTTTACTTCAGGTTGTGGCGCAGACTTTGTGGTTGGTGTTGTGAGTTTGAGTCCAGAGCTATTTCATTAACTGTTTACCTCAGGGCCTATGCTGCCCATGGCACTTCAAGCCTTCTTTATGAGTTGTGTTCCAGGTTATTAAAAGATTTTTTTCAGTATTTTAGTCATCATGCCTGTTGGTTATGATAGTTAATAGCTGGGAAGCCTTCTTTATGAGTTGTGTTCCAGGTTATTAAAAGATTTTTTTCAGTATTTTAGTCATCATGCCTGTTGGTTATGATAGTTAATAGCTGGGAAAGTGTCGACGTCAGTCTAACAAAGTCTTACAGGGAACGAAACATGAGCCTACCCTGTCTCCTACAAATGACATTTTTATATATATATTTTTTTATTAACATCTACATTTCACATCTTTTTTAGCCAACATAATAACGACAAATTTTATGAATATAGCGGCAAAGTTGCAAAATGTTAATAGCAAACACATGAAAATGTTCACAGAAACAAATTCCTTGTTGAAAATCTGTTCTCCAGACTAGCATTGAAAGAATTAATTGTGGTTTATAATAAACGACTCATGTCTCTTCAGGTTGTAGTGTGCCTTTTTTGTCGTGCAGAGAAAAGGAAGGGTGTGGAAGATCTTTTTAGTACAAAAGTTCCTCTTTTTCATACTATCTCTCCACTGCAGCTCAGAAAGTAAAAAAAAACATGTCTGTGGAGACACAAGAAGAACATTTGGTACTAAGAATACTAGACTTTGGAAGGTGACCATTTGATTTGATAACACAGACTGCTGAAGCCTCATATGGCTGAACTTTGGAATATACTTTTGTACAGAAATACGACTGTGGATTTGCGAGCTATCTCTTTGCTGCTTGAGTATGGACATGAGGAACAATTAAGGACAAATAACTTTTTCTATGTGAGAGCATGTGAGAGTTGTTTTTAACAGAGTACAAAAGTCTATCCTTTCACCTAAACACACGCAAGATCCAGGATGCAAACCCCAACCTTCGGTAAAGTTCAGCACTTTGTTACCTCGCCATCCATCCCGACCATTTCCCTACAACGCCAATCTGCGGTACAATAAACTTACTTCAACTTTATTGACTAGAAAAATGTTGCCAGTGAATATACTACACGAGGCAGATTTACGTTAACACATCAACCTAAACAATTTAATATTATATAAATGCAATTTTAGGAGACAAGATTGCTATCAGACAAATTGTAAATATTCCAAAAGTTTATCCAGATTATCTTTACTACTTTATTAGGAGGTTTTAAGGTGCATACACATGTGTATGCTGGTGGTGAGTTTGTCTAAAAAACAAAAGGAACTACATGGAGAGGTTTTACTCACTCACTGGTAATGTCAAAAGTTAAGGTTGATATGATGACTGTGATGCTGTTTTATCAGAAATCTACACCAGCGAAGCAAACATGGAGCGAAATTAGGAATTCCTTTTTCTGAGCCGAATTAATCAAACATGGATCGATGGTTTGAGAGTTCTCTCTCTTGGCAGCGTTTCATAATGAACCAGCAGTATTTGTTCGGCTGTCAACCTGTAGTAAGTGGCAGAATTAATCAAGCTTATCTTTGTACTGTCAGCTTTAATCAACACTGCTTGGCATGTTATGTGCCCTTTGACATCATTTGTATGCAGCAGTCAGCTCTCTGCTCTCAGAGACAGCTGTGGATATAATAGGTCACACACACACGCACACACATGCACACACACACACACACACACACACACGCACACACACACACACACACATGCACCTGCAGCACATATGAATATACAAATGCACAGATTACAAGTGCAAACTTGTCCACATATAGACACCCACGTGCACATAAATACTTAACAATCAGCTACACAGAGAGCTTACATCGAGAAGTAAATACATAAATCTTCATCTAAACATACACACACCCCAAGATGGAATAAGAAACAGGTAGCAACAGGAGAAGTAAAGTTAAAGAGAGCTGGAGTTCCCGGGGGAAGAAACAAGAGTGTTGTTGAGACTGTGGTGCCCCTTTCTTTATCAGATCAGAATGTACACCCTAATAGTGGTAAACCTGCAAAAACACTGCAAACTAGCTGAATGTATTTAGTGTGAGGTGTCTTCCCCGGCAGTGGTATAACACATTCACAACTAAAGCAATTATGCAAACAGAAATGTAAAACCCACAAAGATCTTTTAAAAGTTTAAGAAGAACTCATTATATAATCGATAAGCACCAAACCTTGCGAGTGATCAAAAATAGTAATAACTCATTCAAATAAGCATAAGTTATAACACATAATGCCCTTTGCAGCAGAGCACATGTGATTCAAAGACGAAAATGTGTCATCTAGTGATTGACACTTTGGTAATAGTTAAAGTAGATAATCTTAAAATTGAAATGGACCTATTATTTTTTTTTTCTTTCAAATAGATCAAGAGCTTTGTGGCTTTGTGGATAGCACTGTTGGTTTGTTGTTTGGTCCACTTTGGCAAAGACTGAAATATCTCAACCGCCAGATCTGTCTATTAAGATCTGAGACGTCCTGGTTTGCTTTGATGGGGCTCCAGAAATAAGAATAAGAAAGAAAGAAACACTTTTTATAGGCATCATGATTGCACCATGAAAGGAGCTCACTATTTCGGTGAGTCTTCCTCTTGGCGCCAGTTGGAAGAGATAACGCTGAGTGACAGGCGGCCGGGTGGAAAGGTTGCTTTGGAGGCCCATCACTCTGGGAGAGGCCTCCGAGCTCTGCACCGCCTGAAAAACCACCAGAGCTACAGTAGGGCAGGCATCCCGGGAGGCTTGCCTTCCTTCCTCTCTAATGCACCCTCGGTGCTCCCCAACACACACACAAACACACAAACATACCTGGTAGCTGAGGGGGAAACAGAGATCACAGATGGTGAACATCCCTCTTTCTTTTCCCTCCGTCACTCTTGGTGTCATTGCTTACAGTTTCTCTCCCACCCGACATTTTTCTTTAACCTTTTCTTCTGACCTCCTGTAATCCTCCCACTTGCTACTCTTTCTCTTTTCTCTCTTCCCTTAAAGCCTGCTCCTATGTCGCTACACCCTGTAGCCCCCTTCTGCCATTTCCTCCCTCCTTCACTCTCGATCCACACTTGTCACCCCCAAGCTTTTCTGTCACCTTTGCGTCTCCTCTGCTCCCTTGCTGCTTTCACCCCCCAAGTCCTTCTCTATAAGCCTCTCCCCTCCTCCATATAACCCCTCTCTTATAGCCATGAAAACCCCTTTATGTCACTTCACCTCCCATCCTGTCTCTCATTTTTCTCTTCCCCCTCACCCCTCACTCCCTCCGCCTCCTGTCAATCCACCTTGTTACATGACCCACTTACAGTAAATCGTGCGAACCTTCCTGCTCTTTCCCCTCCCTCTCTCTTTTAGTCAGCCAGCATGTCCTGTCATCCCTGACACACACACACACACACACACACACACACACACACACACACACACACACACACACACACACACACACACACACACACACACGACTCCCTGTTATTCTGCCTGACCTACTTCCACTACTACTACTTTCAAAACCGCTGGTTGAGTTGACTCGACCAGTTGGTTAGTTTCATTACTTCTTGGTCTACTTGCTGGGGCGAGTTGGAGGCTTAATAATTTATTGGTGGGTCTTTGGAGTTTTTAGTGTAGACAGGAATACAAATAGCTAGGAGTTGACCTATGCATTTGAAAGTCAATTTCAAATATTTTAGGACAACCACAGAGATGTTTTAATAACTTAAGAATAATCAGCACGGGCGCCTGGGTAGCTCTCCTGTTAGAGAGCGCGCCCATATATAGAGGGTTTACTCCTCGACGCAGCGGCTGCGGGTTCAACTCCAACCTGTGGTCCTTTGCTGCATGTCATTCCTCCTCTCTGTCCCCTTCCATGTATTCAGCTGTCCTATAAATAAAGGCCTAAAATGCACAAAAATAAATAAATGAAAGAAATAGGTAGGTAGGACTGGTAGATAGACTTGAGGGCAGACAGAAGGCTGGCAGGTGCAGACATACTGTAGACAACTGCACCAACAACCAAATATATACAAACAAAAAGTTGCATCTTTAGTGACAGAATATTCCAGTCAGCTCCTTTGCTGGTTGTGAACATGAACTCACCATCCTAGCGTTTACTGTGGGTTGCTGGTACAAAATGTCACAATTTAAAATGGGAGCTAGCATGCAATTATGCCGAATGAATGCTACCTGTTCCCCTCTTTTACACAGGTTAGGTAGTACTGTACAATTTAAAAAATGTTGTGATCGAATTTTTTTTACATTTTGGAAACTTTGAGATGTTCCTCATCACATCAAACATGAAACTAAAAGAAACATTCACAAATCCCCTGCACATCAGCAGAAGAGTGGGATTTTAAAATAAGGATAAAGCTGTCATTCTCCTTCCAATTATATGAAAAAAATCTTTTGATCGTCCTTTTCTAAGCAAACTAGAGGACCGGAAACCATCTCACAAAATTCTACAAAACCAGCACAAACTTGTTTTTCAATGCGTCTCCACTTTGGTTTCAAAATCCCAAATGTTGTGGTGCACATATGCAGCCTTTTCATGAGAAAACCTTTCACTGCAGAATTTCTCCCTTTTTCCTCGAGCCATTTCAACCTCAGCCCTTCTTCATTCACAGCCTTATTGTGCTGATGTGGGGAGAGGAGAAAAGAAACGTATTTGAGTGCTGATTCTCGTCTTTCGTCTGGCCTTTTGTGCGACTGCGACGGCAGAGAATAGGAAACGATGGAGAGGAGCTGGAGAGGTCATTAACTGCTTTCTTTCACTCAAAAGGAAGGAAAAGGAGGGACGATTATGAGTGCTAGTGAATCTTTCACTTCATTCATTTAGAGGTACTGAAACCATTACAGCAACTTACAAAAACACTCTCTTCCATTTATAATATCATCAGAAAGGTATAAAGACACAAGTATTTTCTGTACTAACAGCAGCCTCTGTGCTCTTGCTCACTATCAATGCTCCGTGTGCTAATAAAAAAAAAACAGAGGTCTTCATTCAATGAATAATGATGAATAATTAGGTAATTTGCAGACATAGTCTGGTCTCTACAGTCTGTTATGCATAATTTATGTATTTCATTACATTCATTTTGGTAAAAAACATATCTCAAGCTTACAATACATGGAGCAAAAACCCTCACTGACATTGATGATAAGATGTGTACATGACAGGAGGGTTGATGTATTCTTGTCATAGTTTCATATTTAATTTAGCGCGTGGTTGTGAGGTGCAAACATCTAAATCAATTTCTATCACGGTTGATCGCATCTCGGTGCCTCCCCATTTGTCACAACAATTTGCAGAAACTATGATGTGTAAAACATGCATTTTAAACAGAATATACTCAGAAAGTATTTTGATGTTAGATCCCAAGTATCGAACAACTGTAACAAAGTGACAGAACAACTCCCTCTTCTGACAGGTTTAACATGACTGTAGTCGCTATTTTAAATATTCTCAACACAGGATGGGGTAAAAAAGAAGAACTGAGTAAAAACTGGATAAAAAGTTCACATTGGGTTTAATTTAAGCAGACCTTTTTGACATGACCTTTTCACGCTTTTCATAACAAGTGGATTTTCTTTCTTTTGCAGACAGTTCTCAAAAGCTAAAAATGAGTTGTTGCTGTATTTCAGTTGCATTGATTTTCCCCAGCTGCCTCTTAATTGGTCATTGCGTACACATCACTCCATGCTCCATCCAAGTGAGCTCCTGCGTCATAAGTTTTTCACCTTATTAACTCACTCAATATATGTACATGAGTACATTTGTTTGTACCACCTCCTCCTCTGTCTGTATATATATATATATATATATATATATATATATATATATATATATATATATATATATACATACACATACTACATTACTACACATTACTAGAGTCACTAGAGTTTGCCTCCTAACAAGAAATGTAATTTTCAATCTTTATGAGCGGCTTAATACAATATATATATATATATATATATATATATATATATATATATATATATATATTTGTAAAACAGAATTAAATCAGGGTCAAATCACAATGCTTTTCTGCTATATATACTGCACGTTTTCTCAAGCTTCAACAAGCACCCAAACACATGTAGTGGATGGATACTGTCAAGTCGATCACAACAAAACACATGATGGATGAACGTGTCACATGGGTTTGTTTTCTCCGGAAATTCAAAGCCAGACCGCCATGGCGGCCGTTCAGAATACGATCTCATATTGTACTAAAATAGTTCACTGAAACATGTTTCTGAAAACATTTTAAGCGAGAAATAGGCCGTGCAGTTCCTGAATCTGTCTTCATTTCAGCTCAACAAAGGTCAGTTTAAAATATTTTCATCAGATTTTGAGAGACTCTAGTCACCTCATTCCGCTCGCCATTTCCGGGTGAGTCCCGACTGCCCTGCCGCCGACTGGACATGTCAGGTCGGTCAAAATGAAGGCCAGACTGACGATGGCACGGGACACACTGAACGGACTCGAGTCACCGACCTCGCCAGACTGTCCAACGGCCGATAATCTCCTTGGTGTGTCAGCACCTTAAGGACTACACCAACATGTACAACATATACCTAAACAAAATTATTGGTAGATTTCCAAAGACTCCCAAAACGACACAAACGACTGTTCTGTTTACTTGCGCACAGTGGCGGTTTAATCATATGGCCGTAGTCATGTGACTGTTCCATTTAAGGTAACGGTTTCCGTTTTAAACACGTAGTAAACGTCAAACAAAACAAGTTCTGACCTATCCACAAGACCCAACCTGCCTCTGGAATTTGGCGCTCTTACACTTTGTCACATTACTACAGTCACTAGAGTTTGCCTCCTAACAAGAAACGTAATTGTCAATCTTTATGAGCGGCTTTTCACAATCAACCCATATGGTCGTTTTCTGGGTGAGGACGGCCTGGCATGTATCTGGACTGAAGTGGCATTTGCAGATACTGTATGTTTGCATTCTGTTTAATGTGCTTTAGCTGAGCAGCTAATTATCTATTGCCTGCACTGACATTAGCAGTGCACTTTTCCCTGATGTATGTTTGTTTGGTGGCTTGTTCAACAAGCTAAGGTGCAGGACAAGATGTGTGTTCATGCTTCTGAGTGAGATAACAAGGAGGCTTTGTCCTGAAACCTAATTGTTGTAGATTGATGTTTAAATTCAGTGGCTTTGTGTTGTGTAGCAGGCTGCTGTCGGGATCAGAATTGGATTGGCTGTTAAAAATAAAGTCTTCATTTACATAGATGGATATTTGGAGACGGTGTTCTCGTCAAATTAATGCAAAACTGTCAAAGACGTTTTTCTCAATAGAGAACACAGGACAAGTGATTACAGATCAGATCAGTTAGCAAAGAAATAAAATTAAGCAATTTAATTTCAGGTGGACTTGAAAGCTTATCTGTCCACTTTTAAAATGAAACCAGTCTCTTTCTTTCCTTTCTCAGTTTTTTTTTGCCGAGTGTTTGTATGCAGCACCATGTTCCTGCTCGGTCTGTCCTGCTGTCTGCTGCTCTCTCTGCCTCAGTGACTCCCATTCCTCCTGGCTATATGTAAACTATCCAGCATATGCAGGGCCATTTCCATGCTCTAACTCTGTCTGTCTGTCTGTCTTGTCTGTCTGTCTCTCCCCCTTTGTGTTCATGCATAAGAACATGCATTTGTGTGCATCCATGTAGACAAACTACTTATGGAAATACCACTGCTCCCCTGTCACTCATTCTCTCCCTGTTTACTCTGTGTGCGTGCAGTTTTTTTTTCTATTTGAATGCAACCATGTGTGCATTCATATTGCTCCTTCAATCTTTCCGTCTACCTCCACTTTATTACAGCTACCTGAATATCAACACTGTTCACAGTCAGAACATTGTATCTCAAAATGGCCTTTGTTTCAGTGTAACCCTTGTGCATTTTTGAGTTTATCAAATGTAATTTAAAAAGCAGACTGGAGTCAGGATTTTCACTTAATTCCGCAGTTCTATGGAACTTTTTTAAGCCTCTTTCAGCACATTGCATTGGTTTTACAGAACCTTTTATCAATGTTTCAGTGTCTCTTATCAAACCTGTTTCAAGCAGCCGCAAGCAGCTGATTCCAGTGCAAGTACTCACTGTACACTGCATGCCAAGCACAGAAAGACAGACAGACAACGATAGCAACTAGCTGGTGAACCTGGTGGAGCATTTAGCAGTTAACCAACAGCGAATATTCGATTTTCATTCTTCAGTTGGCCAGAAACCTGACCCCAACTGAATGCTAATGTTGCCCCATGTCATGTTAGCCATAGTCTGGCATACCGGATGTACAGTGAGGTTATAAAGCCTGATGTCAGGCATTCTCCTCCCCTATTTTCCAAGGGCACCATTGCTAAATATAAAATACAAACAAGCCAGGTCATTTTTTTTCCTTATTCAAGAATGAGAAGCCGGTGTAGCCAGACAATACTCCAGCGTGGACACAGCGCTGTGGGGATAGGTCTGGTTATGCAAGACTATGTTAACCATAACAACAGTATGAGGAGATATGTCACAGCTGTGATTTGTTAAGTGTTGTTCTTCCCCTCTCTTTTTGCTTCTCTGTGCATTGATGTATATATTCAACTTTTTAAAAAAAAGAAAAGGTTTCCTATCTCTGCCCGCCCCCTCCCTCCATCTCTCCTTCTTCCTCCTATGCTCTCAGGTGTGTTATTTATGAGTCAGCCTGCTGGCCTGTGAATGTCTCTTCCTCCATTTTATGTTACCTCAGAACTCATTAGACTGTGAAGGGCAATCTACCCACCGCTGAAAGAGCGGGAAAGCGCCAATTTTTCCTCTTCTTTCCCCCCCTGCCTTACAGACGTTCCATATATGGACGTCTGTTTTTAAAGGTGGGCTGTGTTGCTTTCAGCAGAGGTGGAGAAGATAGGACAATATCGATTTGGATAACATAGCTGAGCATTATAAGGAACAAAAGTGACAAGAAAAATACTGTTGAGAGTGTAGTTGCTGCTGAACCAGCCAGCTGAATTGTCTCAGGTGTTGGGTTTACCTTTCTTACCCTTCTTCTCACTTTTTTAAAATAAACATTTCAAGTAATACAGTCTCAGTGCAACAGAAGGCAGACGCCTGCGTGGTACTTTAAAATATGTATTCTTTGATCTACTTTACTTTTGCTTAATGGAAACAAATGAGGATGTCAGGGGTGGTTATTAGAAATAGATGGGTCAACAAAGCACAAGACTTAACACAGGACTGTTGTTTTTTTTAAGCATGACCACAACTGTTCCATAACCTTAACCACGTGTTTATTGGTGTAACCATGATGACAAAGCTCCCCTTACCTTAATAAAGTGGTCATTTTAAACCCTGCTGGATGTTGCTAATGTGAAGTGTGTCCTTATTGAAGAAATAGTGCTGTTTTAGTTTTCATTTTATTTGGTTTCATAAAAAAAATTATAATAATATTGGACTAAAGGTCTTCATGGATACCCACAAACCCTAGGACCCGACCCAGGACCTGTAGAGGTTTGAATCCACGATTTATACAGTCAATCGGGTCCGGGTCGGGTCCCGTTGTATTACAGCTTTCATTAGAGTGTGAGTGTGAGTGTGAGTGTGGTGTGAGTGTGAGTGTGAGTGTGAGTGTGAGTGTGAGTGTGAGTGTGAGCGTGAGTGTGAGCGTGAGTGTGACTGTCTGTCTGTGTGTGTGTGTGTGTGTGTGTGTGTGTGTGTGTGTGTGTGTGTGTGTGTGTGTGTGAGAGTGTGTCTTCACTGTGCTGAGACAAGGGTCAACTTGTAAGGTGAGACTGAAGCAAGACAGAGGCAGACACAGAGAAAAACACGGGGCAGCTTTTCTTGTGGCTCATGCCACAAAGCATTTTGGGATTGGATCTGACCCGTGACCCCCCGTCACAGACCACAGTCTCTCCCTCCACACTATCAATGTCTTAACGGCACACTGACACAGGAAAGCTATACACACTCTGGACAGTCCAACCCAGTCTCACGGCAGTTCGTTGATGGCATCACGAAAAGAAATCTATTACATCGTGATACCATCACGATATTTTGAAGATTTTTGTGATGGGGGGTCAAGTGTTTTAAACTGATTGAAATGTATTTCAATGGGAGCATCTTTCGTGATCACAGCACGATTCTTTCTGCCAGTCAGGCTGCAGCAGAGAAGCTGTATACAGCTTTGCTATTATTGGTATTTTTAGCCCAATAACCGCTGTTTTAATCAACATTTATTCACAAGATCTTATCATGGTTTATATATATTTCTTTAAATGTTGTTATTTCGGTCTTATTGCCACGGAAGCTGGATTGCTTTGTTGTTTATTGATATTTTTAAAACTATAACACTACATCTATCAACATTAGATGTTATCATGATATTCATTTCTTTATTTTAATATTATTTTGGTCTTATTACCGGTGAAATATTACAGTAAATAAGACAGAACAGTAGGCTACGATATGAGCCGAGCTGGGCGCATTCAAAGCCGATATCCCAAAATGCAGTGCGGGCATTCATATCAGAGAATCGGACAGCGATCAGCGGGTCTTTAACGCCACTATTGCTTCAATGTACATATTTAATCAGTAGTTTTGTCACCAGCAACAGCACATTGCTCAGCTTTGTTCCAGTAAGTTATACACCATAATAACCTTTAAAAAAATCAGCTGAAGACTCCGGAAGCATTTTCTGACGTCTAATCTAGAAAGATGCTATATAAACAGATTTTACTTGATACATTGATAAACCAGCCAAATTTAATTCCAATGGAGAATTGTATGAGGCCGGAGCTATAGGCAGACACACCTTGAGTACCTTTTTGTCCACGGCAGGGACCCTTAGGGCATCTGTTTGTGAAGTGTTACAGATTGACAAACTGGTTTATTTGAGTTATTAATGGTTTGTATTCTACCAGAAAAAAAATTATTAAATAAATTCTTACCAGGGAAAAAAAAACACATTTCATATGATGAGTTGAGTTCACTGCGTGGGTTGTGTGGACCCTGAGCCGATGACTAAAGGCCTGATTAAGATAGAAATTGTTATTGTCCGTATTATCGTTTCCTCACGCGCGGCACTTAGAACGTATCGCTGCTCATATGGTGTATCTCTATTAGTAGTTCAGTAAACAACTCTCTCCTCTTCTCCAGCTCCCCTTTTTGTATCCTCATGCCATTCTCTTCAACTCCTCCTCATCTCTTTCTCTCTGCTACTGCTTTTTCTTTTCCTTCCCTTTACTTTTATGTCCTCTTCTCTTTCTCTCTCCCTCTTCTCCTCTCCTTTTCATGTCTCTACATCTCCCCATTTCATTCACTTACACTCCACCTCTTTCCTTGCTCCCTTTTTCTTCTCCTCCTCCTGTTTACTTTCCTTTCCCCCCTCTCTCTCCCTCTTCTCCTCTCCTTTTTAGATGTCTTTTATCTCTTCTCTACATTACCTTCACTTTCACTCCTCCCTTGCTCTCCACTTCTTGTTCTTCTTCTCCTGCTCCCCCCTTTTTAATTTCCTTTCTCTCTCTCTCTCTCTCTCGTTCCTGTTACCTTGATATTTTTTTTCTCTCTTATCTTCTGTCAGGCAGGAAAACAGCCATTTGTGGTCCTGCCGACACCAATTTTCACCACCAGAGCGACACACACACACACACACACACACACACACACACACACACACACACACACACACACACACACACACACACACACACACACACACACACACACACACACACACACACACACACACACACACACACACACAGATTTCCCCAGCCATATAGCCAGCCACCCTGCTCTGTCTAATATAGCTCTCCCCACAATCTCACATCATCTTCTCATCCCTCCCTCTCTATCATCTACAGATCCCAACGGCTTCTCTACTCTCGTATCGCGACCTTCCTTTCTCCCTTTCCTCCTTCCTTATCCATTTCTTTTCCTGTCGCTTCCTTCCCTTCATCTTCTCCCTCTTGTCTTTAGTTGCTACCCCCTCCTCCCCTCCCTCCATCTATCTATCCATCTGCAGTAATGGGAAAACAGGGACTGCTCAGCTGGCTTGTTTGTGTGTATGTGTGTGTGTGTGTGTGTGTGTGTTTATAAGACCATGGGAATTGCATTTCAGATGGGTTCATTTGCCTTGGCACAACTCTGCTCTAGCTCATGTCGATCTGTGTGTGTGTGTGTGTGTGTGTGTGTGTGTGTGTGTGTGTGTGTGTGTGTGTGTGTGGTCTCACCATCTCCTAGGTGATCTCTAATGTCACACACTTACAGCTTCCAACCTCTCATCCAATCAATCTCTGTCAGTGTGTGTGTGTGTGTGTATGTGTGTGTGTGTGCGTGCGTGCGCAGGTATCTCCTTGAGGAATTTTTGACTGACAACTAACAGACTTCATTTTTGCGCGAGTCAGTCTAAGTAGGGTATACAAAGTATGCGTGTAAGGGGCTGTTTAGGATGCCAGTGACAGCAGTCGTGTTACTTGTTCTGCTTGAGACCTGCCGTCAGATCTCAAATGAATCAGAGATCTGTGTATGTGTGTATGTGTGTGTGTGTGTGTGTGTGTGTGTGTGTGTGTGTGTGTGTGCGTGTGTGTGTCTGAACAGTCAATATACACCTATTGTTGGCTCCCTTGTGTGTCAGAAGACCGCAAGACTGTTGCTTAAACTCTTCACCCTTATGTCAAATGACAGCTTCCAACCAGAGCCAACTGTGTGTCTGTGTGTGTGTGTGTGTGTGTGTGTGTGTGTGTGTGCCAAAGGACAAGCTGTGTTTAATGCCGTCAGTCTTTAACTTTTGCTCTGTAACTTAGCTGACAGCCAGCAGCTAAAGGCTCACTATGAATGTGTGTGTGTGTGTGTGTGTGTGTGTGTGTGTCTGTGTGTGTGTGTGTGTGTGATGGAAACACTCCAATTCTTTATGCAAATAAATGTTTTAAATTCTCAGAGAGCTGATTTCTATTCAGTCAATTTAAAACCTAGATTTTGAGTGTTAAAACACTCTCCCCCTGTAGTCTTAAACATGGTTCTGAATAGCAAAAAGGCAACTACTCACATATTGTAAGTGGGTGACATGTAAATAACTAACAACTACCTACAAATGGAAGGAGTGTGTTTAGACTGATTTAAACATAGCCACAAATGGACAGAGAAGTTAAATATCTTCAGGAGATGTTTGGTAGTTTCTCTTGATACTTTTTTTTTAAAGGTTCCATGGCATGAACATTTCACTTTATGAGGTTTTAAAACATTAATATGCGTTCCCCCACTCTGCCTATGGTCCCCCAGTGGCTAGAAATGGTGATAGGTGTAAACCGAGCCCTGGGTATCCTGCTCTGCCTTTGAGAAAATGAAAGCTCAGATGGGCCGATCTGGAATCTCCTCCTTATGAGGTCATAAGGAGCAAGGTTACCTCCCCAGAGAATTTGGCCCACCCATGAGAGAGAGAGACATCATGGCTTTCAAACGAGCAAAGTGGCAGTTGGTCAAGGCCGCACCCCCACCCTCCACCTTGCCCCTCCCTCTCTCCTCCTCAATAGCTACAGACACAGAAATGGTACATTCTAAGGAAAGCTCATTGTGGAATTGGCTCTAGTGGCTGTAATTCTGCACCAAGGCTGAATTTTGGGAAAGAGACTTCAGATACAGTATTAGGGGACCACTAAGGTCTATATAAAAGAGACTTCAGATACAGTATTAGGGGGCCACTAAGGTCTATATAAAAGAGACTTCAGATACAGTATTAGGGGGCCACTAAGGTCTATATAAAAGCATCCAAAGAGCACCATGTCATTGGGCCTTTAATGATTTTTTAAAAATGATCGCCTCGTCAAAACGGTAACTGCCATGATTCAAAACTCATTAGGGATTACTCCCCTGGTAATATTACTGCTCTGTTAAAATGATAAATGGTCTGAACCCAGATGCCTTGCCACACTCAGCGGTGATGTCATCGTGTACTGACCACACCTTGAAGTACACTTCCACATCACTGCAGCAAGGTAAGAAGTTTAACCTCTGGATGTCAGCAAAGACACAATTTTAGGATGTTAAATAGCTCTTCAAGAAGCACAAGAATGCAACCTGTAAAGACTAAAGGATAAATTATGAAATTAAATAGTGTGACATCAACTGACAACTCATCGAGAGTATCTTTGACTGACATGGGTTTGGATTCACTCTCTCTGTCTCACTTAAGTTAAGTTCAACCCTGTGAGTGTTATTGTGAAAAGCTTTCAGTACTCCGCCTCAGACATGAGAGGATTATGGTTAATACTTAACTTATCTGTCCATGAGAATCTCAGTCTGGCATGGTTTTAAATATTTGAGTCATCCATACTGATATCTAAAATAAAATGACCATAGTACAGTCAGTTCTCTGCAAAGGTTTTATATTTCACCAAGGTGAGTTTTATTAACAACACAGGTAAACATGCAAATGACACTTTCTTCCGAGGAGGCTGTTTCATACAACTAATAATACATTTTGCAGTTTGCTAGTTTGTTGTACACCATGCACAAAAACTAAGGTTGTTTAATTTGCACATTTGCGCAACCAAACTTGACATTTCATTTCATGGTTATGGTTTATGGCTTTTTACTGTTATTTCGCTTACACTTTACTTGAAGTTTTCTACATAAGAGTGACATGACACTGTCATGAACGTGTCATAAAACATTATGAACAAGTCATAAACGTTTATGACATAACGCTTTTTTAGTAAGTGTCATTCGGTTTTGTCATGACAAGTTATGGTTAGGGTTAGAGTTAGGGTTAGGGTTCATGTGTCATGACTGTGTCATGACAGTTTCATGTGAGTATCATGTGTTCATGACAGTGACATGTCACTGTTATGAAAACTATGAGAAAACTTCCAAATTAAGTGTTACCGTTATTTTTTTTATTAAAGATTATTTTTTAGGACAGCTAGGTGAGAAAGGGGAGAGCGAGAGGGGGAAGACATGCAGGAAATTGTCACAGGTCGGATTCGAACCCCGGACCTCTGCGTCGAGGCATAAACCTCTAATTATATGTGCGCCTGCTCTACCCACTGATTCAACCCGGCCACCCGTTATTTCTTCAAACAGAAAAATAACTATTTATGTTGTACATGTACATTGCTGACAGAAATCAGCCTGCGATTGTGGATGAAGGTTGTGCCGAAACACTCCCACTGGGCTCTGTTTCATCCAACTAGAGTGGGAGGACAGGGAGGGTACACACATCCGGCTGTAGAGGAGAGAAGGCATGTGATGTGACTTTGACAATGATTGTGAATGACAAGTTTGTAGGACACAAAAGGCAAACAGGAATTTAAAGGTGAGTGGTGGGGGGCAGGGGGACTGCATAAGTTGCGCAAATCAAGGAGACGATAAAGGTTATTTTTGCAAAATTGTGTAGGGCTGTGGGGAAAATAGATCACTGATGAGAGAGTCACTCACAGCTAGAATGTGTGGGGGTGTTTGGTTAACTGTTAGCATTTAGATGCAACATGAAGCAAAAAAAAAAAGGGCTGCAACTAACAATTACTTTTTATTGTTGAAAATCTGTCAATTACTTTCTCGATTCATCTATTAATGTGGTCTATAAAATGTCAGAAAATGGTTAAAAAAAAACCTTGATGAGTGAGGACATCCTCAAATGTCTTGTTTTGTCCACAACTCAAAGATATTCTGTTTACTGTCACAGAGGAGAGAAGAAACTAAAATATATTTACATTTTTAAAAGCTGGAATCAGAGAATTTTGACTCAAACCAAATAATCGATTATCAAAATATTTGGCGATTATGGTAAAAGTAAACTAAACCGATTAATCTTAGCACCTCAAAAGCAAAATATAGATTTGGCACAAGCGCATACAATGTCAATGTATGCTCTAGTGCAGGGATCTTCAACAAGGGTGTCCGGGACCCCTAGGGAACCCCCTAGAGTCAGAGCCAATGCAGGGGGGCCTCCAAATTATTGTTAAGTTTTGAAAGTTTTTTTATAAAAAGTAAAAAGTCTTAACATGAGTCCAACATAATATTAGCAAATATAAATACCCACTGCTTACTGGCCAAAATTCACACGTAGGGTGTCAAAAAAGGGCTGAAAACGTGGAAAGAAACAAAAGAGAAAAAGAGAATTGCTAATGTAATTCATCAGGCTTTGGAGTGTCATTTACACACACACACACACACACACACACACACACACTAGGTCTGTCCCAAACGATTATTTTTTAAATGATTAATCTAGCGATTATTTTTTTAGATTAGTTGATTAATCTAACGATTAACTTTTCAATTAGCGACTATTTTCTCATTGCTCAATTATTAACAATTTACACAAAACAAATTTCAATAAGGTTCAAATCTCTATTTATTAAAATTGTTTAACACTGCACTGTTCAAGTAAAATTAATTTGTAGTGCAACCTGAAGCCAGATGTAGGCTAAAATACAGTCACTTTCAGGAGGAATACAAAAATAAAAACTTAAAGTAAACAGAGCAAGTGCAAAAAGAGTAGCCTGTATTTGCTTTTTTAACAGCGACAGATTAGGTGTCCCTAGAACCCACACATCTAACAGTAGTTCCGCATTACATTAGTTCCACATTACATTAATTAATTTGCACGCAAGTTTTATTTATTTATTTTATTTAGTGATGCATCGTCGCAAATTATTTGTGTCGACGCATTTACGTAATCGATGACGTCAACTACGTTGAAACAAATCGTCCCAGCCCTAACACACACACACACACACACACACACAGCCCAATTTCAGACGGGGACATTATTCGCTTTATAACTGTAAAAACCAGGCTCACGTGAGAATTTGGCACCAGCAGCATGAGGCGCACTTACAGGCTTTCATAATGAAATAATACACAAAATTCAACCAAACCTTAAAATAAACTACCATGGCACCATCTTAGAATGGAAATGCTTGCATATTTAAAACATGTTATTAGACGCAATGTTTTATTTTGAAAAGTAGAAGGCCGACAGCACCAGACGGGATGCTCCATGCTGCAGCCGTGCATTCTTGCATATTTTTGTCAAACTAGTATGAAACGCCAGTGTTACCGCATATTTTTCTTTTTCCAGCGGCCCTTCCAGTCTGCCTACACACACACACACACACACACACACACACACAGAGAGAGACACAGAGAGAGGAGCATCTCTGTCTCAGAGAAACTGGTTAGATGATCTATATCCTTGACGTTCCACTTCCAGGATTGCAGCAGGAAATTCCGCCGGATGTATGTATTTTCCGTTTCCTTCCGCTTTCTTTGTGTTGCTGTGTGGACTAGCCAGACACTCCTCCACTCCGCAGCGTGTGGATGGTCTGGCAAAGCAAGACTAGATGGAAACAAACACCAGTGAAGGGTTTTGTTTGTCTGGTCTGTTCATTGTCAACTGTAATTGACTTCACTCACTAAAAAGAGACTCAAAAAATAGCAGAATGGAGGGAAGGAAGTAGAAAAAAACGAAAGAAAAAAAACAATTTCTTATAGAACCCTCCAAAGGAAAAAGATTGTTGGTGGTCTCAAATCCTGTACAAATTACAGCTGGAAATTAAGTATGTGTGTGTGTGTGACACCAGCATTCAGTGCGTCAGCCACCTCTAGCAAATCAATACACACTTACACACACAGGGATTGATAAATGAAAAGTAATAGGTTTGGTCGGGGTCGTACTGATGAAGCACAGAGTGAATGCAGGGAGAATTGAAATGTGATTATTTACTTCAATACATGGTATTGTAAACACATTACATCACATTGTAATATGGGCTCACACACAAATCATTTTTTAGGTCTAGGCTAAACATACCTATTCCTATGTGTAGTTCCTAACAATGCAAGTGAAGGATATGAAGAACGTGTTTGCTGTGTCCTCCAAACATAGTATATCTAAAAATGTTACGTAAAAAGAAATGGATTTGCTGTTTTAATCTCGAAAGGTCTCCAGGGAAACAGCATGCCTGGTTACATTCAGATATCCTCTCACTTCACAGACATATCCAGAGAAAGACATTTCTTGGCCACATTTGGAGGCCCATTTCCAAAGAAAAAAAGATACTAACTGATAATGATGATGAATATGTCATACTACTACATGTCTTGAGAAAAGTCTTTGTGATTGAAACGTCGATCAAATATACCAATGTAGAGGTGACTGGAATTTTCTTTTTTCTGTGGAAAAAGATTGTCAGGGGATACAATATATTTTTATCATTGTTTGTTCTCAAAAACTTGGACTTGAGGTTGTAACACTCTTTTAAGAAGGATGGGAACTCAAAAGAAGACTCAAGAAAGGCAAGTTAAAGCATAACTCTCACCAAAATGCAACCTAGGGTGTTTTTGTGAATGCACCCGAGTCAAACTTTTGTTTAAAAGCATATTTAGGACGGAAGCGCCACTTTTAAGATTCACCGTTTTCACCGTTTTTGGTCAAATGGCCTTTTGAATGGGAGAGCTAGGGGCACTACTACGATCGCATCAAAATTGCTATTTTTAAAAGGGTTCCGCCATCCATTCCGACATACCCCCACTCCAACACTGACGTCTAAGGCCCTGTTTACACGATGACGCTCTCGGGTGAAAACGAAAAAATATTTTATCGGATGTGCCTTTCGTTTATACGGCGACGGCGTTTTTGGGGCTTAAAAACGCAAAAAAGTGAAACCACCCTCCAGAGTGGAAATCTTAAAAACGCTCCACCGTCGCGTTACCGTCTAAAGGGGAAAAACGCAAAAGTCTGAAGACAGAGGCGTGGAGAGAGACGAGAAAAAGGCGTCTGTTGTTACAGAGTAGGCTACAGAAATTATAGGCTCCTGTTAGAATTTCAATGTAATGGCTCAATATTTAAATGATTTCAACAATGTGGATAAGGTTGTTATAGTTCGATGACCATATGTAGGCTATTCATTTGAGCCAGAGCAGGCGACAACGTTACGGATGAAGAGAGAGAGAGAGCGGCAGCGGCCAGAGGAGGGTCTGCTTCAGCCTCCTCTGCCCGCTGCCTCTCGCTCTCCAGCAGCGGCTGAAGGGCCGCGAGGCTCAGGGTATTGGTAGTGCTCCCGTGGGTGCTGTGTTGTGGCTTATCACGGTCAATTGTGCCGGTCATCATCAGACAAACATGCAACTCCACTTCCTCGTCTTTCCAGACGAGCTTTTGTTGTTCGCTTCGGCATGTTTTGGTTTCGCGCTACTAAGGAGAGAAGTAGAATGAATGTTCTACGCAGGTAGGTACCTTGGTGGTGTTGTGTGGCAGTGCCACCTAGTCACCTGGAGTGCATACTACATCGAATTTCACACACTTTTGCGTCACCATATGCACGCAGATTTCCCCTCCATAACGCTCGTCTAAACGCAGAATAAAAAGTGATAATGCAACGCCACTTTTGCGTTTTCTCTTCAGATCGTTTCCGTGTAAACATAGCCTAATTGTCAGAGTGGCGGCCATTGTTTTCAAATGTCCCACCACTTGCGAAAATTTTTGTTTCCATTAGGGTTAGGGTTAGGGGTTAGGGAATAGCAGCATATCGGAATAGTGGCATGTCTGAATAGAAGCATGTCGGAGTGGCAGTATGTCGGACTGGCATCATGTAACCTTTTTAAAACACTAAGAAGGCTCGACACAACATTAAACGTTGCTCGAAGTATCACCAGAGCTCTACACCTTAACGAAAGCATTGACAATGTTGTTTGTGTACCCAGAGTTTACTAAGAAGAAAGGTTTTGAACAACTCAACTAGCAGTTGTTGTTTCCGCTCGCCGCCATCTTGCCAGTCAAAAAGTGTCGATCTCCGAATGCGAATGAACGGATTCCATAGGAGGAAATGTCATTCTTATATGAGGCTCCTTTTTCAACTACAAGGTCAATATTGTTTTTCATTAGCAGAAGAAAGGATGGCATACTAACCACAAGGAAACAAAGACAACCAAGATGGAAAGGGCAAGGTAGGTAGTAGCCTATATACTTTGGGCTTAATGCAGCATAATTCTTGACAAAGCCTATAAAGTAAACCACACCTCTTTATTATCATAAAAAATAAAATCTTACTGTATCCCCCCTTGTTATTTCTGTTGCCATGAACGTGTACAGGGTCAAGTGCCAACAACTAACAATTTAAATAATAATAAAAATATATAGTCCGACCAATAATCACTTATATATTTATAAATCAACAATTACCATTCACTTTAAGACCTTAGCTAATGTGAGTAATTAATTGCGGTTGAACAAAGAAACGGCGATTATGTACAAAAATTGACAATTAGACATTTATATAATTGTTACAGGCCTATGTGAGCCAGTCAAATCGTGGCAAAGGTCTTGTGATCTGCACTAGCCCTAACACTGTTGATACTAGTTTGGTCCGTTCTAAGGTTTGCAAACATCAACATGCAATTTACATCTTGTTTTTGACAAGAAATCTACTTTGATATTCAAAAACAGTGAAAGACTATTAATAGCCCTTAACCTTGCTAACTCAAGGATATTAATCAAAGCATTTTCAAATAAATATTCTGCCAGTGAGGCTGTGCCTGAGCATGTTGATGAACTTAGTCTGGAGTAGGACTGGGCAATATGAGGCTAGATATTGTCTTAGATTTTGGATATTGTAATATCGTTACAATCGTACAAAAGTGTTGTCTTTTACTGGTTTTAAAGGCTGCATTACAGTAAAGTGATGTAATTTTTTGAACTTACCAGACTGTTGTAACTGTTATCCACTTAGTCATTGTATCTACATTACTGATGATTATCAAAAATCGCATTGTATAAATATTTTGTTAAAGCACCAATAGTCAACACTACAATATCGTCGCAATATCGACATCAAGGTATTTGGTCAAAACTACCGTGATATTTCATCCATCCATCCATCCATCCATCTTCGCCTGCTTATCCGGTATCGAGTCGCGGGGGAGCAGCTCCAGCAGGGGACCAAAAACTTCCCTTTCCCGAGCCACATTAACCAGCTCCGACTGGGGGATCCAGAGGCCTTCCCAGGCCAGGTTGGAGATATAATCCCTCCACCTAGTACTGGGCCTTCCCCGAGGCCTCCTCCCAGCTGGACGTGCCTGGAACCCCTCCCTAGGGAGGCGCCCAGGGGGCATCCTTACCAGATGCCCGAACCACCTCAACTGGCTCCTTTCGACGCGAAGGAGCAGCGGCTCTACTCCGAGTCCCTCACGGATGACTGAGCTTCTCACCCTATCTCTTAGGGAGACGCCAGCCACCCTCCTGAGGAAACCCATTTCGGCCGCTTGTACCCCTGGATCTCGTTCTTTCGGTCATGACCCAGCCTTCATGACCATAGGTGAGGGTAGGAACGAAAACTGACCGGTAGATTGAGAGCTTTGCCTTCTGGCTCAGCTCTCTTTTCGTCACAACGGTGCGATAAATTGAATGTAATACCGCAACAGCTGCGCCGATTCTCCGACCAATATCCCGCTCCATTGTCCCCTCACTCGCGAACTAGACCCCAAGGTATTTGAACTCCGACAAGCCCACCGAACTGCAACCCCTCCCCACCCCGACTACGCCTTGATATCCTGTCCATAAATATTACAAACAGGATTGGTGACAGAGCGCAGCCCTGGCGGAGGCCAACCCTCACTTGAAACGAGTCTGACTTGCTGCCGAGAACCCGGACAGAGCTCTCACTTTGGTCGTACAGAGATTGGATGGCCCTGAGAAGAGACCCCCTCACCCCATACTCCCGCAGTACCTCCCACAGAATCTCCCGGGGGATTTGGTCATACCCCTTTTTCCAAATCCACGAAACACACGTAGACCGGATGGGCATACTGCCAGGCTCCCTCCAGGATCCTTGCGAGAGTGAAGATGTGGCCCGTTGTTCCACGACCAGGACGGAATCCACATTGTTCCTCTTCAATCTGAGGTTCGACTATCGGCCGAACCCTCCTTTCCAGCACCGTGATATTTGATATCTTAATATCACCAAAACATATTTGCGTGTGATGTAGCAGGTTTACTTCATATTGACACGCCAGTTTGGATTAGGGTTGCACGATATTGACAAAATGTGATATTGCGATATCGATTATGAATATTGCGGTATCGCTATTCATTTAGATATTTTTAAACATATGTAAAATTACAAAAGTTACGGGAAAACGCATCAAAATAGAAAAAAAAACACGGTCACTCTGTTGAAATATGCACACACGTGGTACGCTACATAGGGTTTGTCACGTAGTGGACCCGTGCGCTGACGTGTACTAACGTGCAAGTGGCATGTTAACTGACCAATGAAACAAGATCATTATAGCGTTTCAAGCGGGCTCTAAATCGAACACAACTAAGCCACACAGCCAACTGACGGGACGCAGCCCTCCACAAAATATTGCATACTTATTGTGACACTTTCGATATATTGCGATAACGATATTGAGTCGATATATCTTGCACCCCTAGTTTGGATGTGAATTCATGAACTCCCACAAATGCGCAAACAGCCTCGGAGAATTGTATTACAGTTTGCAAATTCTTGAAAACCCCAGACACCTGCAGAATAAGCTCAGACAGGAAAAACATGACTGTGTATATATGCATGTGATAATCAAAGCTTGCACAGGGCTTCTCCTGTCTACAACAATTTCCAATGTGCTACTGGCCGAATCTGTGAGCTCCCATATATTTATATATACATATGCACAAGTCGGGATGCTGTGTTATACCAATGAGAGGAGGTTTCTGAAGGACAGCAATGATGCTTGGCTACATCATCTTAAATGTGTGCGCACACTATGCCTGTTGCATACACAGGGACGCGCAGCAGCACACGAACATGCAAAATATTAAAAATAAAAATATTACAATGTAAAATAGTTTTGGTGGCATAGTGTTCATGCCATATATGATCTGCTTGCGTGCTTTCACTTCACGCACGAGCAGATCAGTTTCTTCTCCTGTAAAATCTCTCCTTCCTGTTTAGCAAATCCACCATCATAATAGCTAATAGCTAATGTGCTAAGGTACAAACGCGCCTGGCTTTTAAAGGGAATGGAAGACGACACTCTGATTGGTTTATTGCATGTTACGCCCAAAACACACCAATGATTAATTAAGACACTAAGTACAACCCTTTTGAACCATGCGCCCGGACCCTTTTTTTCCGCCGTTAAACTAGCAAAAGTGGATTTGTACACGCCCTAAATGCACCTGCGCCAGGCGCTTCACGCTGTGCGCTTAGATCTAGGAATGCACCGAATCCAGGATTTGGGTTCGGATTCGGCTGAATATTGGTGAGACGAGTGAAAATGGAACTTGTTAGCAGAAAAAGTGTTGTTTGGCAGTACTTTCAGTCAAAAGAAGGTGATTCAAGTCAAGCTACATGTTCAATTTGCAATGCCGATTTGTCTCGTGGTGGCGAGGACCCTAAACAATACACAACATCGCCGCTGTTAAAACATTTGGTATGAAACATCCGAAAGAATACGAGTTGTGCATGAAGGAATCTACAGACAGCAGCCAAAATGCAGCAACTTCAGGTATGGCAAAGGAAGGACAGTCACAGCCATAGGCGCAGATACCGTGGGTGCTCCGAGCTCGAGCACCCACGGAAAATACCGAGCACCCACTGAGCACCCACGTGTGCCAGACTGCCAGTAGGCTACATTCATTTAAAATTTAACATTGCAGTTGGTGCTAAGTGGAGCGTCTGTCATAATGTGATTGGTTATGTCGCTGTCAGTCCCCTGCTCCATATCCACCAATCACAGCGTCTCTTGGATGAAAATGCCTCCATCCCCCCCACAGTGTGTGCATGTGCGTTAGGTAATCATAGTGAGAATTAAATGGACAGATTTGTTATTAAAAAAGCAAAGCTAATGATGCAAGTGCATCAACAACATCCACCACCAGTGCAGAGAGTTCTTAATTTCCCACGAAGCTGATCGCGGTTGATATAGAATAGGTGTGCGCTGAATACAGAGCACCACGAGCTCCCGGTCATCAGCAGTAGTTGGTGGTCAGTTAGACTTCTCATCTCCAGTCCTATCTGTATTTGTGAGAAGTGGCGCTGTCCTGAGTTGAAAGATAGCCTACTTTACAGCTTCATTATCAAGTTAATAGTGTGTTTGTATTGGCCACTTTCCTAATGTTCTGAAATGCAAACATTTTTTGACTACTTTTTTTTTAAAGGGCATGCGCCCGTGAGCACCCACGGAGGAAAACATAAATCGGCGCCTATGGTCACAGCAAAAAACTTGTGTTAACCAGACAGTGCCTCTCCTGGGCTGTCAGCTGTTCTCTCTGCAAATGAGTGTCCCTACAGTGGGAGCGGAGCGACCGAACAGCCGGCTGCTGCTCGTTAGCTAACATTAGCTTTCTAATTTCACCCACCCAACATGCCTTCATCATACACTGGTTAGCGAAATTTTGCCAAACAAAATTGTCACTCATCAGGCAATAGCGATGTGCTTTCCTATGATGTGAAAAGAGCGTGTGAATTCAACATTAAGTTGTTACATTTAACTATTTTAGAGGCTGTGGACGTTGTTTACTTCATTAATGTGTTTACTGTGTTAATAGACTGAGGATGGGAGTAGGATTCGGTATTCGGTTTCGGATCTTAACCAGTGGATTCGTATTCGGCCGAACCCAAAAAATCTAATTTGGTGCATCCCTATTTAGATCGTTAAAATAGGGCCCTCAGTGTGCACAATCATGTCGCCCATGAATGTGTGAGAGCGTAGTAAGTCTGTGTAGCAGTCTATCAAACAAGGCTCGTAGTACTCACTAAGTCTACAGAGTATTAGTTAAAGCACAGAGAGGTCTGAGAGAAGCAGAGTGAAAGAGAGCGGCTGGCTTTTGATCAAAGTCTGACAATACTAAACTACAGGGAGATTACCATCACTCAGGGAGGTGTGGGTAGTGGGAGGATTTGAGAAAGAGAGGGTGGGAGAGAGAAAAGTAAAAGGGATAAACTGAATCAATGGGAGAGAAACAGAAGGAGAGGCACAGAGTGGAGAGTTAAGAAGGAGAGGAGGGGGAAAAAAAGAGGTAGTTAAGAGAAAGAGAGAGGGGCAGGTTTTTGATCATGTCTAACTATACCCGGCTGTGTAGGGTGGTATATTGTTGCATCAGATTTGCTTCATAAAAGGAGTGACTGAAAGATGTGAGCTCAATACAAACTGCAAGTATTCCCCAGTTAGATCTCTCTCTTACACACACACGCAAAGATTTTCTGCAAGTCAAACCATAGCTCAGCCTTGCTTTTTAAATTCAACGAGCTCTGTCTGCATGCATTGATTTAACACCCTCTTACAATGGAAATGTGGCAGGTGTGCAGGCGCATGCTTTCATGTCTGTGCAAAATGCTACCGCAGTCAAGTCAAGAAGGTGCCGAGGCACACATCAGCATGCAGCACAGCGTTTCTTTGGTTCTTGTGTTGTTGCACCGGCTACTGATTTGCAACAGTAGTTATACATGATGTTGGACATGTGTTGACCAGTTTGATGGCCAGAGGTAAGTAACTGGGCTGTCAACACTTACTGTATGGATGTGTTTGGGGGCAAGGTTATAGACGCATGAATAAAATAACCTCTATGGTAAAGCAATTTTGTGGATTAAATGCTTGACAAATGAAAAGTACTGAGTATTGTCTCATTTTAGAGCATAATAAACATAACAAGATCTGAACATAAAGCGCTGTCCAAATGACGTAAATATTGCCTTAACGCTGTCCAGCTGCTGGTTTTTCGACATCATGATAGAAATGATGCAGAAAAAAACATGATAGATTTTTTTACATCGTTTTAACGATATATATATATATATCTATCGTCAGAACGCCCATCCCTAAGTTTTATCTGCAAATCAGGTGGATCATTATGAAGCCATGTGCCAGTTGGTGTTTCAGCCTCTTATTGTCCTGTACGTGTGATATTGTAGACAGGCTTAATGTTTTGGTCTCGTAATGCGTGCAGCTGAACAGCCCAAATTGTCACTATACGGCCGATGTTTAAAAGAAATGTGTGCTGAATAATTTAAGATATTACTCAGAAGCACAGTGGGTGCGCAGCCTCATTAAAACTAAATTATCTCTATTGTGATCTTTCCAAGCTATTCCATTACTTTATCACTGAATATGGATAATCTTCAATACAGAAGGCAACTAACTCTCAAAATTCTTTATAGTGGTTTAGTGCACCGGTGAAACAGACTTTTCCCTTTCAGTTAGAAAGATCCACCCTACTGAAGGGTCCTTGAGCAATACACAACACAAATACAGCAAATACATGTTTCTTTGGTGCTCAGCACAGTGTCATGTTATTCATTGCACTCTCTGTTCAAGGAAGTTTCTGCCATGTACAACTGCAGCTTGAAGGAGGACACTTTTGATATTCCAAGCAAATTCCCCCAAAGCAGACACTATCAACACACCATATTGTGGCTGAGATGAAATCCACTGATTACATAGTGAGACAAAATGGAGGCAGAAATATGGCCCCCGGGGATGAGATGAGGTAACCACATGGCCACACAGGGTGCTTCAAAATGATTTACGAGCTTCAGAAAAACCTTCAAGTCGTCTCACACCTTGAGATGTGTTTTTTCTCTGTCAAGCTGCTGTCAGCTTCCCGTCCCTTCCTCCCCGCTGCCCTCATTCCACCTCGACAATCACAAACAGACACACAAATATTACAGACACACTTCCCACAACACCGCCACCTGAACTCCAACACAGACTCACACGCTCAGAAATAGAGGATGTTGCAATGATGGACACCAAAGCTAGAGGGTGAAAATTGAGGCTGGATGTCACGTCAAACCAAGGACTCATAACAGCTCAATACATCAGCTTGTATGAGTGTGTGTACATTTTTTTCCTTGCCGAGATGACACACTTTTGAGCAATGTCCTCACACATACGCTTTCCATGTGTACACACGCGTGCAAACATGTACACACAGATAAACACACAATCAAACACACACACTTCATCACAGATTGTAAGTGACAGATGAGTCACTCTAGACCAATTGAAAGATGGAGAGACGCCGCGATAGTTGTCACACTAGTTTACCGATGCCTCTCCATCCATCTCAGAGCTCATGTGTCCGTCTTTACAGAGATGGAAAGAGAGATGGAGGTGTGACCTCTCGCAGATTGCCTGAACCCATCCCTCTGTGCAATCTCTTTCTCACTACCTCTCTGTTTTACCTTCTCCACTCTCTCAGTTCCTTTTCCTACACTTTATCCCTCTCCTTTCTCGCTCCCGCTGTCCCCTTTTCCTCCTCATTTCTTCTCCCTCTTTGTCACGTCATTGATGCAACCCTTCACAAAGTGAAGTGCCGGGCTTTCTGTACTCGGTTTCCCTTTGCAGGAGAATGCAGCCGTCTAAGAACCCAAGTAAATACACAATGCAAAAAGCTCCTGCGCCACTTTGAGATAGTGAACAAATAACCCGGAGAAACCCGTCACAGCTGGAGAGATCTTGAGAAGCGCAGTGTGATCTCAAGGCAATTTCAAGAAATGCATTCAAAAAGCAGCTCAGGTTGGTTTTGTTAGCACTGTATGAAAAATTGAAAAGGAGGGAACGGCTGCAGAATCTCATTACGTGAGGTGCCTGTGGGGCTGGTTAGAATGTTACAAAACAATGAACAAAGCACTACATAAAAGGTAGAGAATAAACTCATCCAATACTATACCTGCTGAGGTTCCACTGTGATATACCACTAAACTTAAATGTGGTTTAATGAGATTATTGTTGGCTGTAAATCGTACAAAGGTCTAGTCACAGGGATTTTGCCACATTTTCCCAGGGACTCTTTGCAGGACAAGGACGATAAGCACATTGAATTCATGGTCTTTGTGCCGGGACCTTCACAGCATGCTGGATGGTGAAGCAAGTTGACTTGAGAATTAGCACTTCCTAGTCCAAGACCATGTTACTCAGCCAACAAATCAAGTTGTTTTTCCACACCTTCTAGAAGGACATAAACAGTCTCTACTCAGCTGGAATGCCCCCATTGGGTTCGTGAGGAGAAAAATAATTGGCAAATAATTTAATAGTTGACAAATAATCAATTCATCTTTGCAGCTGTAGGGAGAAAGACATCTGGAATCAGTTTCGCAAAGATAGACTTTGACTATGGTTTAGATCTGACTAAAAGTCAGACTTTAGATAGATGTCTTAATTCGGGTCATGGACAAAGCTGTATAGTTCTTGACTATCTGAAGTTCGACAAAGTTGCCATGAATTCTGGGTAAATTAAGACTTTTATCAAGCTTTAAAACCAAGGGGGTAAGCTTCGCTTCACAACTCGAACCTCCTATGGCGCCATTTTGATGCTACAAAAAGATCACCCGATGTTAGCATCCCATTCATTTTGACGTCACTTTGACAGCGAATAACTTTACATCTGAAGTGTTTAAAGACTCTATTTGTCCATTGTTTATTTCTAAAGAAACACAACAATGTATAAAAGGCTCCATTACCTTGTACCTCATGTTATGGCTCCGTAGCAGATGTTTTTATAAAAATAGGCTAACGATTGTGTCACATAGTAGAGCAATTACCGTATAGTACAGGAGAAGCTCGCAGGCAGTTTGGACTCACATTAGCTGTTTAGGTTTAATTACTAATGTTAACTAGCATTTTAGTTAGCAATAATTAGCCTTTGCCCATGTTATCTCCTTACATATACCTACACTCTCTGTCTCTGTAAGATTGGGAATGATTGAGATTTCTCTTGGCACAGCTACCAGACGACTTCCAACTTTCAGACTGGTTGCTCACGTCACATTTACGTCGTCTCTCTCAGTTGGAGTCTGCGCAGTAACGCTCAGCTCTCACCAGAAAAGTGCTTCTAATATCCTTCACTGGTCTCCGTCCAGAGCAACAGGATCTGTTGGTCCATTATAGATATAATGTCTATGTTTAAAACATGGCAACAATCATGTTGTAGCAACATGATACAACAATCATGCTGTAGCAACCGCTCAGCCCCCTTTACTCCAGCAGAAAATGGGCATTTCACTGGGAAAATTCAGGCAAGAGAGTAACAACACAACATTTTTTTTAGAAAAATACTGAAAAAGGGATTCAAAGGGTAGGGTGGCTGCTGGGAGGACAGATTGATAAAAATGATCAAGAATAGATGGAAAGAAGGAGAGAAGGCAGGGGAGAATTAATGGCTAGTTAAGCGGTAAGAGGAATAGTAAAAAGAGGGACAATAGAAAATCACTTGGGGTTAAAACAGTTGTATTATACTACAATATCTAGGCCACACTGCTGCTTAAACAGTTGGCTGTTTCTTTTGTGCAATCATTTAGAATTGCTCCTACCATGAAAAACAGACCCATGTGAAACAAAGTATAATATGGTTCAGCATTTCTCTTTAGTGTACAAACTGACTCAGCATTCTGTGGTTAAGGTGGCACTCACAATCCGAAAACAAATCCCCTTCAAGTGTGAGTAGACCAGGTGGTGAAACCTTTCATTTATCCAGAAAGAGCAAGAATGGATTATTTTTGGGGCATTTTAGGCCTTTATTTATATAGGACAGCTGAAGACATGAAAGGGGGAATGACATGCAGCAAAGGGCCGCAAGGCAGAGTTGAACCCACGGCCACTGCATTGAGGAGTAAACCTCTATATATGGGCGCCTGCTCTACCAGGTGAGCTACCTAGGTACCCAAGAATAGATTATTAAAGGATACAACTCTTTGATCAAATCAGAATATATTTCACTCAAAAAACGTCATGGTGGGCCCTAAGGGAAAAGTCAGGGGATCACTGAAGTCATTAGGATACATCACATAGGAACCATGAATGTCTGTATACAATTTAGCAATTTTGTTCTGATCCATTCAAAAAGTGTTGAGATATTTCAGTCAGACCAAAGTGATTGACTGACATTGCCATCCCACATACCTTCTACAAACAATTGACCAATCAAGTTTGAGCAGGCTTTGGCTGTGGAGAGCATAAGAGGCGGAAGGCATTGGCTGCAATGCAGTCTCAGAATGTCTGATAACTATTTAGCTTATATATTTTATTATATTATTATATAATATGCAAATCGGACTCGGCACACGGAAGAGAAAGTCTTGGCCCGGATGTCTGTTGGCTACACCGGAACTATCAAAATTTTGGCCATTGCCCCCAGAGGCTAAATTGTTGCCAGGCTGATAGCCGATGGGTTCCAAGATTGATACTGCCTTAGTCACTATGAGCAGATACTGTAAATGTTTCATTATAGGGCATGCAGTCCCTGGTCTAGGAGGTTCTGCTATTGACTGTTGCAGCTGGAAGAAGGACATCGTTTTTAAACCACAAGCAAATTTCCCCAAAACAGAAATGATGTACATTCCAAAGTGTTATTGAAATAAAATTCAATAATTACACAGTAAGACACAAAATGGCCGCCTCAATATTTTGGTTTTGATATATTATCAATAGACCAACAAACCAGCCAGCTAGCTTGCTAGGTTGATAGAAGAATATTTGTGTTTTTACTGGTTTACTTTTCAAAGTATGTACTGGCATTGTCTAGAAGTTTATAGATTCTCCTGTGGTGAACACTGTAGACAGCAAACTGTCTGGAACAGTTTTGGGCCTCTGGTGCTTCCACGGTAATGCAAAGTCAGGATGTGATAGACTACAGGTGCATCTCTATACAGCAAACAACCATTCTCTGCCATTCTTCATCATAATCTGTTCCCCTATTTCTCTCTTTGCCACATTCTGTCTCTCTCTCATAGTCATCTCTACATATTTTTTCTGACATTCTCTCAGTCAGTCTTTTTTCTCCACTGCTTCCTTCTCTTAGCCTGTCTTGCATTCTGTCGCTTCGTATAGTAACCCTTTTAGTCTTTCCACCCACCTTTCTCTCTCTGTTTCCCTGTATCTCCCTTCCTGGCTTGCTCTCTCCTGCCTCACAGCCTTCCCTCAGGCCTAGCTTGAAGTGTACTGTCCATCAACACTTAGGGGAAAACGAAAGAGGGAAAAGATGAGAAGAAACGAGTGCAGGGCCTTGAGGCCTGCTGGCAGAGCAGGGGAAAGGCGACAGGAGAGGAGAGAGTAAAGAATCTGAAGTGGAGAGAGCGAGGCCAGCCGACCTTACACTCCTTGATGTCCAGGCGTTGACAAATGGCTGTCTAATGACCTGAGATTAACTGGCTGAGAGGTCAAGATGAAAAAAAAGAACCCCCTGAAGACAGAAGTAGAGAAAAAGAGTGAAAAATATCACGGGGAGAGATAGAGAGTGAGTGAATGAGAGTGAGATGAATAGACCTCCCTCCTGAGAACAGAGAGTTCCCAGCTGTTGGGTGAAGACTGTTAGCAGTTTGAGGAGAAAATGATGGATGGCAGTGTTTGTCTTACTTAAGCTTTTCTCAAGTTCTGCAGTCAGAGGCAGTTGGCTGGAAGAACTGACAGAGAGAGACTGTACCGTGTGGTTTAGCACATAATCATTTTAATATGTAAAGGCGGAATCTGAGAAAGATAGTGGTGGTGGATGCAACCCATTCTCATTCCCAACTCGTAAAATACTGACGCTTGGTCAGTGGCTCTCAGCTTGAGATACAGACGCAAAAATCCTGCTTAAGCATCTGTATGGAACACACTGGGCATAACAGCAGCTCAACCGCTGCGTTGTAAGATGACATGTTATTTAAAGCGACAACGCTAGCGAGTATTATGAAAGACCGAAAATCCACGTAAGGAGGTTGGTTGGGGTGGTGGATGGGTCAAACACAGGACTTTCACCCAGGAGACTGGGGCTCATGTCCCATTCTTGTCCCACGTGTCACTGAAATGTAAATGTTGTAACCCCACCCATAATCTCTTCCTAAACCTAACGGTATCGTTCTTGTGCCGCATGTCAGTTAATCATATGTCCCGACCCAGAGCGTCAAAAAGGGACGCCAATATTACTGACCGAGAGCGTCAAAAACTGACGCTAAGAATCCCGACCAACTGTATCTAAATATGACGCCAAAGGGCTAGATGCTGACTTTTTCCTAGGGCTGAACGATATTGTGTTTTAGCATCGACATCGCGATGTGCGCATGCGCGATAGTCACGTCGCCGGAACATGTGATGTGAAGAAGGGTAGCACCATGGGTAGCACACAGTTCACACGAGTTTGTTTGAATGGTTTGTTGCTGGGGTGACATGCCCGCAGAGTGATTGGTTCGCTGTGATTGGTTCGCTGTGCTGCTGCTCACAGCCAACATTATCTGGCAGTCCTGTAGCTAAAAATGTGCAACGAAGAGGATCCGCCACAAAAAGAGGATGGTTTCGTACCAAAAAGAAAGTCAAAATCAGCTATTTGGGACTATTTTGGCTACAAAAAGGAGGATGTTGACCAAAAACAGGTACTTTGTCTGGAGTGTTATAAAGTTGTGGCCACAAAACAAGGAAACACCACAAATTTGTCTGATCACTTAAATCAGCACCACCAAGCTCTTTATGACGAATACAAAGTCAAATGTGGATGTCAACCAAAACGAAAAACTATTTGCGGTGCCTTTGCCGGTGTGACACCTTACCAGAAAGGCTCTCAACGACAGAAGGAAATAACAGACGCAATAACATTTCATATCGCTAAAGGCATGTTGCCATTACACACCGTCGCCAAAGAGGGATTTAAGAAAATGATCTGAACGCTTGACAAGCGGTATGTTATACAATCCCGCACATATTTTTCCCAAGTTGCGATAAAAGAGCTGTATGAAAAATGCAAAAAAATACAGAAACTAAACATTTGATTTTAAACAACCTATTATTTAATCAGTGGCAAACAATTGTTTTATGAGCACATTTATTGTTTAAAATAAACAGTGTGCTTCAATAATTAAAGTTTGCACTGTTTTGTTAGTTTTCTCCCTTTAGAAAATGCAGTGAAAAGAGATGGCTGCATTGATCTACTGTAGGAGTCTGCAAGAAGCTGGTGAGCCACTTCTCTCACAGCTTGAAGGCCAGAGATGCCCTGGCAAAAGTCCAGAAGGAACTCAATCTACCATCACATTGTCTCATCTCAGAATGCCAAACAAGATGGGGTTCCAGACAGATGATGATCAGCAGGATATTAGAGCAGCAGCCGGCTTTAACTCAGGTCCTGTCTACAGACAAGAAGCTGCGGCATCTAATTCCAACCTGGCAAGATATAGATGTCCTGGAAACTGCAACCAAGTCACTGGGCCCCTATACTGGATTTCACTGATGCACTTTCAGGGGATGAACACGTCAGTGTCTCCTTTGTAAAGCCAGCTCTTCCGCTCTTCAACACTTCATTTCATTCATTCTTGTATATGCAAGAGGAAGACACAGACCTGACCAAGAATATAAAGAAGAAGATGTTGGACTACCTCAACGAGAAATACAAATATGATGATACTCAGAAGCTGCTAGATATGGCATCATTTTTGGACCCCCGGTTCAAGATCCCCCATTTCCTCGACTCGCCAGACTTACCCGCAAATACCTGTGTATTCCTGCGACAAGCTCGCAGTCAGAGAGACTTTTCAGTACTAGTGGCAACATCGTCACTTGCCAACGAACCTGTCTCAAGCCTGCAAAGGTTGATAGACTTGTGTTCTTAGCTAAAAACCTTGAGCAAAGCAAAGCATACATGATACATACTGCTAATTAATATTCTGTTTAGGAGATTTAATACAAAATGTATTAAAGTTTTATTTCAACTTTATTTGTTTAGCCATAATTATGATGATGACCAACACTGTTTTACTTTGGCACTTTGGCTAAGACAAGTTAACTTAAAAACAAAGGAATGTGAACCAAAATGCTTATAAGTTGTTGTATAAAAATATATTTATTTTAGTTTATAAACCAATCAGGGGGTTGGTGTAAAGCTGTTGTTTTATTTAAAAATGTGTACTGCTTTTCTGTTCACACAAATATATTGTGATTTTGGAATAAAATATTAAGTGACATTTTTGTCACTTGTAATGAAGCTTGTTTATTGACAATTTTTTTTCAATATCTTTCTGCCTTTAGCATGTCACAGATAAACATTTAAATTGTTACACAGAAAGTTAAAAAACAAGATGTAAACATACTTGTGTACTTGTTGGAAGACATGTTCCACTAGTGTTGAGACTCTTGGGAAATGTAGGGGAAATCAATCTGCCAGTATTGTGTAGCTATCAGTCTCAGTGGTTGTTGTTCATAAAAAGTAATACAAACTGGCTTTAACTCAGTTAATATGAAGAAACTTTAAACAGTAAGTTTATGACTGTATAGATTTCAGGTACAGGCAAACGTACCTTCTCAGATGTGAACCAGAAACCGTGTCAGAGATTTGGGTTCCACTCCTGGCTCTGGCTTGCCCAAATCAAACACAGTGGGATGCATTTACAGGTGGGAAGCCCGTGAGGGATCAAATCTTTGTCACATATCTACAGTCAGTGCTGTAAGATTTCTTGGATAAACTCATTCCAACCTTAAAATGTACAAGACTATTAGTTAAGTTTGGTAATGTTTTAATCTATCTTGTCATATATAAGAATTATATTATATTGACACATTTAAATGAACACAGTTTTAACAATTACACAAAAACACAACAAAAAACAAAACATGAAGTTGTACTTTTAAATAATTCAGGCTGGAACTTTGCCTTTTATTATATTTTGGTGTACTTCAAAACTTCGTCATCCATCCAAGTTTATTCTATTTATTTTTTATTTTATTTTATTTTTTACATTTGCTCATTTTGTTTGATTATTTCTTTCTTATCTGAATGTAAATGTTTTACTGAACACCACTGATCTATATTGCACTGTAAAATATGCACACCATTATAAAATGTTTGTCTGGTTTTTAATATATCTTGATATTTAAAGTGACACATACACAGTTTGGGGTTGCTTTTAGTTGCTGAGTTGGTCTGTGATATTTAAAGGTTAAACAACTTTCTTTGTCCTCTGTCTCAATGTTCTCCCTTTCTTAACTTATTATTCAGTCTGCAATCCCATCCATTGTGTCTGTTCGTGTGTGTGTCGTTGTGCATGTGTACCTGTGTGTAAATGTCTATTCAGTGTTGTTCCAGCTAGAGAAAGAGAAACTAATTTGTTGACCCAGGCTGATAAATTATTTAATTCGATTACCACCATCTGTATAGAAGAAGTCAGAGGACAGTGCTCGGTTAGAAAGCTTGGGCATTTATAGTGTAAACCACACTGGGGTGCAGAGGGACCTTTAACCCATGGAGAGCTGTGTGACAGATAGGGGAGAGCTTATAGATCCCCCTATTTTGGCTGAGAATAAATGTGTCTCTGTGTGCAGAATACAAAACCTCCACTGGAAACTGAATAGGCTGTGGGAAGGTAATGATTAGAGATGTCCTGATCCCGATCATATTCGGATCGGAACGGATTTTTTAACTGATCGGGCATCGGCTTTTAACCTGATTACCTTACTCCAATCACTTACAATACCTTTCAGTGATGGCCTCCTTTAACCCATAGACTGTTAATATTAACTGACAGAGCATGTGTGACGTCACCCATTGGTTTGTGGAGATCTGCTATGAGTCGTCGAGTTTGCCGTTACGGGGGCGCAGCCATCTTGGTTGCGGATGTAACGATTTTAGACGAGAGGGAGGAGTGAGGGAGGAGCCACGTTACGTTGCACACTTTCACTGGCAATCACATCATAGCCACGCCCTAAAATACCCCCCGCTTTATTGTTGATTCTAAAATCAAAGAGACCATAATTCAAAAAATGAACATCATTCTGTATTATAGAAGACTTAAAACTAGCGAATGAGACCATAAACTCATTATGAAAATGTTTACTGAGGTAATAAATCAAGTGAGAAGTGGGTCACTTTCTCATAGACTTCTACAGAAACCGACCTCCTTTTGCAACGTGTTGCCCCCTGCTGGAATTCAGATAGAATGCAGGTAGGATGCTTTGTCCATTATTATTAACAGTCTATGCTTTAACCACACACACCCTGTGCCACAAACGCACCGCCAGACTGCCTGGATCCGGGGACTTTCAAACCAAGACGACACTTAGCCGTTCACCAGTGTCCGTCCAGCGAGTGTCTCGTAGCTTGCCAGCCCTTTGCAACAAATAAAAAAGTCTGTCTTTCTTAGTCATCCGTTTTTTACAGAAGCGGATTACTCCAATTCTCCACACTTCTTCCATGATTCCACCAGGAAACCACGCTTTCAGGCCGTTATTCTCTGGAGCCGACATCGGTAAACACAAGAAGAAAATCAAAGAGGCGTCACTAAGTTTAGTTTTAACAAAGATTGAATATTATGCGCAAGAGGCGTCACTAAGTTTAGTTTTCATTGTCCAGCAGGGAACTTAAGACTGTAATTTGTTATTTTTGTAAGTTATTTTTGTAAAAAAAAAATGGTGTGCAGCTATATTATCTGAGCAACTTCTACTAGTATTGGATTGGGACTCAGTATTGGCAGATATTCAATATTTAAAGGTCTCATGGCATGAAAATGTTTGAAAATGTTTTAACATTAATATGAGTTCCCCCAGCCTGCCTATGGTCCCCCAGTGGCTAGAAATGGTGATAGGTGTAAACCGAGCCCTGGGTATCCTGCTCTGCCTTTGAGAAAATGAAAGCTCAGATGGGCCGATCTGGAATCTTCTCCTTATGAGGTCATAAGGAGCAAGGTTACCTCCCCTTTCTCTGCTTTGCCCACCCAGAGAATTTGGCCCACCCATGAGAGAGAGACATCATGGCTTTCAAACGAGCAAAGTGGCAGTTGGTCAAGGCCACAGCCCCACCCTCCACCTTGCCCCCACCCTCTCCTCCTCAATAGCTACAGACACAGAAATGGCACATCCTAAGAAAAGCTCATTGTGGGACTGGCTCTAGTGGCTGTAATTCTGCACCAAGGCTGAATTTCGGGAAAGAGACTTCAGATACAGTATTAGGGGACCACTAAGGTCTATATAAAAGCATCCAAAGAGCACCATGTCATGGGACCTTTAAAAAATCTGATCGGATCAAGGGGTCAAAAAAGCTGATCGGACATCCCTAGTAATGATTGTTGCTGTAAGGCCACAAGTATTTTCTACCAACATTCATGAATCCTGACAAAGTGCCATTGAGCTGGACGCTGAACGTATGAAGGCTTGGAGCCAAATAAAAATATTCACTGCATCACACCCCGGGTCACAGGCACAAATTTTGGATGAAAAAAGCCCTATCTCATTGATTTATGGCTTCTCTCTGCTGTATTATTAATATTAGAAGGTAGTCCTGTTACATTTAGTTCTTCATTTCAGAGGCCGAGCCTACGCTCAGATCTGTCAATAAGTCTTTGTGCTGCAGTGGCACCCTTGACGCTGTGTGCCACAGAGATATTATTTCTGGGACAAAGGTTTCTTGCGCCAGCGAGAAGCCAGTAGAAATGACAGTCTGACTCTGAATGTACTATAAGAAAAGCACTGCACTTATGGGAATACATAGAATAGGCTCTGAAACCTATTACCATACATTCATACCTAGGGCAGAAAAGCATGCATTAAAAGAAAGCCTTTCTTTTTGTAATACTTATTCTATTACCTTCCTTGCTATGAAATTTTTTTCGTATGTAAAAGCCCACATCTTGAGGCACGTAGAAACCACCAATTTGATCAATTTGCACATATCAGAGATTGGGATACAAGTGGCAAGAAAGCCCTTCCAATCACGCAACAGATCTAGATGATTAGGGCGGCATCTTATTTTTTGAAATTGTTTTTCCTGCGTGAGTTTACAGGTTGGATTTTAAAATAGTAATGTTGTTTTCAAATCAGCCAAGTGGTTTCAGATGGCAGGAAAATTAGAAAGAAAATACATTATTTTCAAACCAATGCTGTTGGGAACTACGCCAGACCTGTCAACAGTAGGTGATGTATCAATTAGTGTAATTATTCTCAGATATCTTAATAACTACAGCAGAATGTATCATCTATTTATTGGTGCAAAAGAGTAAAGAAGACAGGTCAAATAAAGACACACAAACACACACACACACACACACCGGTGTAAACGAATCACCCCCTCTCTCTTCATATCTCTCCCTCTTTCTCCATGTTTTACCAATTTTGCCCTACTCGTGTGTGTGTGTGTGTGTGTGTGTGTGTGTGTGTGTGTTCTGATTGCTCAGACCTAATGGTTGTGTCAGGACTGTGAAATGATTTGTGTCTTCAAATCCTCTCCCTCAGCTCACGCATGCATGCATGCACGCACACACACACACACACACACACACACACACGCACACACACACACACACACACAAACACACACACATAGTGCGTTTCACTATCTTTGTGGGGACCCGTCATTGACATAATGCATTCCCTAGCCCCTTACCCTAACCTTAACCATCACAACTAAATACCTAACCTTAACCCTTACCCTCACCCTAACCATAACCTAATTATATCCCTAATCATAAAACCAAGTCTTAACCCTCAAACTGCCCTTTAATGTTGTGGGGTCCAGCATTTTGGCCCCACAAAGCTGTCGGGACCCCACAAGTATACTGGACTCCCGGTTTTTGGACCCCACGAATGTAGTTAAACGAGAACACACACACACACACACACACACTTTCATCTCAGTCATATTGTAGTAGCCGTAAAATGCCATTTTAGAGCCTGCTGATGCGACTTCTTTCCTGTGAGGATGCACTACTTTGGTTTTGTCTGGCTGCCTGTCAATATCGCCATGGAAACCTACATGACTTGAATTGTGTCTGGTTTTTAGTAGGAACAATTTTGACAAAATCTCCAAATGTGCTTTCTGTTTATTCTGTTATTTTCTCTAAAAGGGGCTGTTCACAACTAGCCAGGAGAAACCTGCACGCAGCTGAAAAACTGAACAGAAACACCTCCGCAGCATTTAACATCTTAACTCTAGTTCCAATTAGTGGGCTATGAAAAAAGTTTTCCCACCCATATTCAGTGTGGTTTCACCCAGCATGAGCCAACTTTGTTCACAGCCAAGTAAAACTTCAAACGGAGTGTTTCTAAACAGTACAAAGCTACCATCCATTCAGAAGGAGGCATGCCTTAAACCAGGCACACTGTGCCTGGCACAGGTGTCTGGTCTGAATGGAAATGAAATGTACCATGTAGGTCTTGGCAGTAAATCTAGATACTCTACACTAAATACGCTACATGGCTATGGCTCAGTGGTAGAGTGGTCACCTGCCCACTGGAAGGTTGGTGGTTTGATCCCTGTCCCTTCTGTCCCATGTCGAAGTGTCCTTGGACAATGTAACTGTAATGTAAATATTCACTCATTTAGCTCAGTGATTGGTCTCTACCAACTCTTAAGAATTAATATCTGTCTCATTAGCTGTTAAATGCTCCACTACTTTCACCAGAGAGCCTCTACCTGTGTCGCTATGTTGTTTGCTGCTGTACAGTGGCTTTTTACAGCTTTTTTCAAAAACTCACAACAGCTGCCTGCTGCGGCTGAAAACTACGATGTGAGAGCAGTGAGAGTGAACCAAAACAATAAAGTTACAGCCGGACAGCTTAATGATGAGCTGAAATTCACTATAAAGGTTTTGCACACACACAATAATTTAATTTAACAAAAAGGAAGAGGAGGAAAGAGGAAAACTAAAGTAATTAAGTGAGGTGTGTAAGTTGAACAAAAGACAAACGGTGGATTAGGCAGCGACTATAATTGTCATGTCAATGTTCAAATACAACAGCTCATTTGTCAGTGTGTGCAGTCCTGTCTGGAAGGCATTAGTATTACCATGGGAGGGCTGCGGCCAAATTTCATTTCAGCCATTGACGTCAGTATTTTTCAGTAATTTCAGAGCAGTAAAAGCTTTTACTGGGGGAATAGGAAATCAAGAGACCTGCCATGCAAGAGAAAAACCATTCAGCAAAACATGCAAAGCTGTCATCAAGGGGTTCCAGGTCATATACAGGTCCTGCAGTGTTATATCGAGTGTTAGTCATGTTCATTTTTCTTTTATTATATTTCTATAATGCTTTTACTAAGTAATTTAGTTAACTCAGCATTAAATTTGCCATATAATATCATCCAAGCTTTGGTTCTGTTTATACATTTGTTCAGAAACTAACAATTGTTTTTGAGTAGAAGAAGGTATTTTTATTTACCTAAACTTTATTCATACAGAGCAGCTGAACATCATTTCATCTTTTACAGCACTGCCCCGTTTTTTGTAAATATTACTTTATGAAACATTGCATTTGTATTTATATATACATTTATATATACATTAAATAGGGCGTCTGAGTCTTAGGACTTTTTTTGGCATACGATACATACTTTTCTTAAGCTTTATCAATATATTTTTTACTTTGCAGGTGTTACTTTTTTTTTATTTTTACAATTTAAGGTAAAGGTATTTCTTAAAATTTTTCCTAAACTTGAATTCTTATGTGGTCATCCTTTAAAAAGCACCTGCAACAACAATGTCCCGTTACAAAAGGGCTTTTCAGAGCCACCTGTTCCTAAAATCAAGCTCTTGTCATTGATGACCGTACTTGATGATTGCGGACCTCAGAAGTACCTATCCCCAAAACAAGCGCCTCTCACCTCATGCTTGTCCACAGAACAGGTGCTCCTGAGTGGTGCCTGTCAACAAAACAAGCACCCCGCTGTGCGGAGGTTACAGGCGACAAGTGCCACTCAGCGGTGGCTGTTGAAAAATCAAGCCCTCCTCCGATGTGTCTGTTTATCAAATGGGCAGGCCTACGCACTGCAAATACAGAATGAATAAATAAACCAGTGCCCCTCAGCGGTGTGTGCACATAAATCAAGCGTCCCTCACCAGTGATTGTGCACAACAATCAACCTGCTGCTGTCCCTGTCTAAAAATTAAGAGTCTCTCAACGCTGTGCTGTAAGAAAACAAGTGCACTGCTGTGGCCCTTTTTTTTCTACTGATCTATACATCAAGCACTCCCTTGGCCCTACCTGGTCAAAGATCACAGTGATATTTCACTTTAATAGTGTAGTTTCTGTCTTCCTTTTTTGGTTGTTATTGCCCTCACATGTCAGCAGGAACTCAGACACAATAAGCCTCCAACACTGACTCCTGGGATCCACTGACAGGGTTTTTCTACACAGAATGAAATATGACCTGCTTCTATGTTTTCCCTGTGAGTAAACCTTGATTACGTCTTCAAAAGTAGATGGACAATTATAAGGTCATTTTACTTTACTAGAGTATTTCTGCCTTATACTTCTACTTCACAACAATTCAGTGTATTGCACTTTTTACTCAACTACATTTAGTTGAGAGTCGTGTATACTTTATAATATGCAGACAATTTTGCTATGATCAGCCTCTAAAAAACAGCTTTTGGTTATTATAGATCAAACTACCCAACAGTAACATTATTAGATAAAACTAGTGCCAGTTCAAAACGTGCCTGTTTTGCTGCTTGTAGCTTTCTCCAATACCATTGTATCCCAAATTTACTTACAGTAATACAGAATAGTCTATATCCTCAATGTTCCACTTCCGGGATTGCTCCGGTGCTGCAGGAAATTCCGACGGATGCATGTCTTTTCGCCGATGTCTGTTTCCTTACGCTTTCTTTGTGCTGGAATTTTAAACTCTGGTGGATTTCTGAGGACTATGGTTAGCTGCTCCTCAGATCTCTGCAGGGGAAATCCAGACAGCTAGCTAGACTATCTGTCCAATCAGAGTTTTCTGTTGCGCGACTAAAACAACTTTTGAATGTAGACATGTTCCAACAAAACATGTTCCTTCTCGAGGCTATTTTGCAGCAGCACCGTGGCTCCGTCCAGCGCTTAGCACCGCCCAAGACGATTGTGATTGGTTTAAAGAAATGCCAATAAACCAGACCAAGTTTTTCTCCCATCCCGGAATGCTGGGTGGACTAGCCAGACCTTCCTCCGCAGCGAGGATGGTCAGGCAAAGCGAGACTACTTACAGAAGGATCCCAGAGCACTTAATATGCACCCCTACTGTATACTATTGACTTACTGTTAATTATGCTGCTTGCATGAGACAGAAATATTTCAAATATAGTAATAAAGCTCTCTGGAATTAACAGGGGTTGGAAAAAAAAAAATTGGATACAGGATAGCATCGTGATATTTCCCATGGCAATGCTGTATCAATACACAGACGCCAAGTATCAAACTTTAATTATATATCTGTCGGTCAGTTTGTCTGCTTGACAATCCCATTTTGAAGCAATAAAATTAAAGTAAGAAAAACAGATAAATGTATCTTTTTAGATAAAACAGATGTTGAGAAAGTTTTCCTTTAGGGAAATAATTTGAAGTTGGATACAATTTGAAGTTGGAAAAAGGCTAATAAAGTGCTGCATATCGCAGAATATCGCAATATGTTTGAAATCGCAATAATGTTGTATCGTGACATATGTATCGTGATAATATCGCGTTGTGGGGTCTCTGGTGATTGCAGCCCCTAGAAGTTTTTTATACTTAATACATGCAGCTGATATACTTATGTACTTTTACTTGAGTACATTTTCAAATGCAGTAATGGATTAAGTAACACATCTGAATACTTATTTTTAACCACTGTCATTAACGCAGCTTCTAACTGATACAAATTGTCCCAGAGTGGTTGCACACAAACAGAGACCAAATGGTTTTCAGGTGTACCTTTATGTAAGAAAACAAGCGTCCCTCATAGTGTTTTTGTAAAACAAGCGTTCAACAGTGGTGCTTGTCAACAAAACAAGCACCCCTCTGCTGTCGAGGTTATAGATGACGAGTGCCCCTCAGGTGTGGCTGTCTGAAAATCAAGCGCTACTCTGTAGTGTGCCGGGGACTGTCTGTGTCTGTAATTGCTTTGAGTCGTCAACTCAGTGGAAAACTGAAAGGACCCAATTAAATCCCACACACTGGTGTCTGTGAGTGGGCAAGGGAGCAAGTGTGTGTGTGTGTGTGTGTGTGTGTGTGTGAAAGAGAAAGACAGAGAGAGCGAGAGAGAGAGAGATAAGGTTGACATGGTAGATCTTTTATATTGCTCCCAGCAGACTGTAACCAGATTTGTAGTGGTGTCTTGTCACCATCTAAAGCCCTTGGTGTGTTGTTTGTATTTGTACGTGTGCGTGTGCTTGTGCGTGCGTGTGTGTGTGTGCGTGTAAGCAGCAGGACAGCTTTCTTTCTCCATCACCTGCTTCCCGTTTTCCTTTTGCTGTTGTGTGCGATTGCTATTTATGACTATTGATATTTCATCCACATCAACAGCTAAACACTATGAGTTAGAAGCCATTTATTGATGGATAACAAAAAGATGTTAACGCAGGTGTAACGCACAATGCATTCCAAATCTTTGTTCAAATAAGGAAGGGAAAGGCTTTTTGACTTCAGAAATCCCCCAGCTTGAGATGTGCTGTCACATCTGTTCGAGTGATTTGGCAGATTTACTCTGGATCAACAATAACTATCATCCCACTAATGACAGGAATAAGACACCAGACTGTGCACCTGATATTTCTACAGGAGCTACTCCAAATATTGCAGCTCCTGGGTCTGGTTGTATTTCCTTATACAGATATCACAACATGTGTCAAGGATGGTAGACCAAAATGATACCAAGAACAAGGTTGGATAGCTCCAAAACATAGGCTATATTTGCATGCAAATATGATGCATTGTTATAGTATAACAGTAGTATTAAAATACAACAGTATAGTTAAAATTAGCCAACCTTGTGTGCAAGTAATGTTGTGCAGTGCTGAATCTCTGATTTACGCTACAAAGCATTCAGATTTTCTGATTACCCCTGACCTTATTTTAGAACCATACTTGTTTTAGGTTTATTTATTACTGATACCAGAAGTTGCTTCCTGATTCTTTATCAGGCCTTTAAATCACACAGTTTTAGTCGACTATACAGCTGTGGAAACCAGTTTCTTTAGTATGGTTATATACAGTATTATCAATGTCTAAATTAATGCTTAAGTGAGATATTAAATTATAATCGAGCTGCGAAAATATGGTTTCTTCAAGCCTCTATCCCTATTACACAAGCCAGGTTTCTCATATACATGACATTTAAAAAGTCAGATTACTGCAGAAGTCACTTAGGTGCATATAAATTAACTCATATAGGGTTTTTCCATACACATGTGCTGGCTTGGCACTGGCACGTCAGCTCAACACGCCAGTCATTTGTATTTCCATTGCGACAGGTTGAAGGTGTGTCTTCAGTGCCGGTGAGTTGGTGACATGGCGCTATCTTACAATAGCCTACAAGTGAAGTTCGCGGATGTAGTAGCTGAATCTGTTCATTTAAATACTTTTTTATTCAGCAGATGTCTTAATTACAAGATTAAGCTAACAATTCAGTTTTGTGTTTATATTAGGGGTGGGAAAAAAGTCGATACAGTATAGTATCGCGATATTTTCCGTGGCAATACTGTATCGATACACAGTATCGAAGTATCGATCTTTCATTATATATGTGTTTTGTCTGCTTAACAATCCCATTTTGCAGCAATAAATTGAAGTGAGATGAAGCAACTGAGAAATGTATATTTTTAGATAAAACAGATACTGACAAAGTTTCCTTTTGGGGACATCATTTGAAATTGGAAAAACTTTGAAATTGGAAAAAAGGGAATAAATTGCAATACATCGCAGGATATCGCAATGTTTAAAATCGCAATAATATCGTATCGTGACAAAAGTATGGTGATGATACCGTATCGTGAGGCCTCTGGTGATTCCCACCCCTAGTTTATATGTTGAAAACTCTGCAGAGGTGAAATTAATTTGTCTGATTCAATCCTTTACAGAAATGTCTCACAAAAAAAATTGGGCTGCACGATACAAGGAAAATGTTTAATTCTAATTATTTTGACTGATATTGTGATTGCGATATGATTTACAATATTGGAGGGAATTATAGTTTTTGTACCATTACTCTCATTGTCATTGAAAAATGTTAAAGGAACATGCCGACTTATTGGGAATTTAGCTTATTCACCGTAACCCCCAGAGTTAGACAAGTCGATACATACCCTTCTCATCTCCGTGCGTGCTGTAAAGCTGTCTGACGGCTCCAGCAGCATCAGCCCATCACAGAACAGGCAGGTGAATGGTTCCAGTAATCCTACTGCTCCGAATAAGTGACAAAATAACGCCAACATGTTCCTGTTTACATGTTGTGATTTGTAGAGTGACAGCGTGTACAAAAAACAACATAACATGAGACACAGCCATCTTCTCACCGTAAACAAACCGGGAACTATATTCTCAGGCGGAAGAATATAGTACTTGGGCGGAGTGATATGCTCGCAGCAAGCCTGTCTGAGAATATAGTTATTTTGTCACTTTTGTCACAATTCGGAGCAGTAGGTTAGTTGTAACCAGTTACCTGCAGGATCTGTGCTGGGCTAAGCTAATGCTGGAGCCGTCAGACAGTATTACAGCACGCACGGAGATGAGAAGGGTATGTATCGACTTGTCTTACTCTGGGGGTTACGGTGAATAAGCTAAATTCCCAATAAGTTGGCGTGTTCCTTTAAAATTCAAAAAAATGTGATTATATTGTGATTCTTGTGAGGATCTGTACCAAACAAAGATGTTTTCTTTAGTCTTGATTTGTAGGATAGGATGTCTCTGTAGTCTAACATTACACATTACACATTGCACTAATCCATATTGCGATTTCGAGAAAAGAATTGTGATTCATTGTGCAGCCCTACAAAAAAGAACTTGCTAGTAGTATTGCAAACAAGCCAGAAAACAAATATGAACAAGCAGGGGAGAAGTGCAAAGAAGGAAAATGTGTGTGAAGGCCACAAACACGCTGAAGAACCCTCAAACAAAGCAACCAAGAAAGAAAAAGAGGAAAACAACGAAATTACTGAGCAAATGAATTAAACGAGAAACAGACACGCAAATCAAAAATGTATTTCAACAAGCAAAGACACAAGCAACAAAAGCAAACCGAGAACAGCCTCACCGCCTCGCCTGGAGAAATAGTTTTTTCCCCCCACATCTTTCCACAACCTTGTTTCAGCTCAGTAAATAAACTATCCATCATCGTTAGCCATCTGGCATCTTAGCCTATCAGAAGCCTGGGAAAGCTGTTACCGGGTGTCATAGGATGTGGCGGCTTGCCGGATAGGGCCAATTGCCTCTGAAAGATTACTGCTTTAAACCAGGCTGTACATGTGTATTATGTTAGCTGAGCGTGTGGTGAGCGAGCGGCTGCGACTCTGATATTCCAATGGGGAACATTTGAAGCAGCCGCGATTAATTAACCATGAACTTTTGTATACAAGCTTTGATTGATATTCCATTTCCGGAGAAAAGAGATGTTTGGTTGCCATGTTAGTGAGACCCATTCAAGAGTGTTGGTGTGTGTGTGTTTGTGTGTGTCATTTAATCCCCCCGAGCCCAGGCCTGCTGGAAACAGGAAAGATTGAGTTTGCATTTAGTTTTGTTTGTGTGAGTGAGAGATAGACTTCCTCATTGATGCTGTCAGGTGTTGCATGTTACATTATGTTTGTAAAAGTGTGTATGATGTCTTTGTGGAGGGGGTGTTTGAACACACAAATTGTACATGCTGTATATGTATATTTATAGTCAGGAAAATGTACGTGTTTTTATTTTCACTGTATAACTGGTATTCTGAAACACTGGTGAAGGCAGAAATTGTATTTTGGGCAGGCCAGTACAAAAGTGAATGGGCAATCTTTTCCCAGAAAAAACACTTAGATATATATATATATATATATATATATATATATATATATAAACTTAGAAATAGCAAAAAGGACGAACAGACAAACTGAAAAAAAACACCAGCACCAACTTTACTTTCCACAATATTGCATTACAACGGCAATGACAGCAAAACACTGTCTATACAACATGCACATTTGCACCGGCAGAATCAGCAGCATCGGGTTTACACTTAATAATGAACCATTTTGTTGCACAAAGTGGCAACTAAACATACACCCAAACAGCAGAGAATGTGTTAACATACTGCACGACATAGGATACATCAGACAGAAATCGCACATGTAACATATCTCTCGAGCATTTATTACAGCATTGTTGCTTCAGAACTATGGTCAGATCACAAGCAGCAAATCAAAGAATGAAAACTTCCATTATTTGAATTAAGAAAGATATAATGGAAACTATCCTGCCGCAGCATGATCTCAGACAGTGTATCGACTGCATGGCAGTGACAAGGATCAGAGAAAACAAAAAGTCACTGATAACTTATCTTCTTAATGCAGGCAAAAATACGTTTCAGCTTGAAGCCGTCATCAGTATACAAGATTGTGAGAGACAAGAGAGGTTGTGATGGTGATGGAGCAGGTGAGGATGGACTCAATGATAGCAATGTAGAAGTGTACCATCCTATTCAATACCATTTTTCTCTGTGTCTGGGTCAGTCACATCGAATTATTTTGCCTTCGGGTCATTCCCCTTGACTATGCACGATCTTTGTTTCATCTGCAATGACGCACGCACACATGCATGAATAGTCAGACTAGCCTTCCATTGGTTGACAAGACGTAAACAAGCTTTTGATAGTTGTCAAAAGTACATTACATTCATTACTCAAGTAGAAGTGTAGATACTAGGGTTTGAAAAGACTTCTGAAAAGACAAGCTTTTTACTCAAGTAAAAGTGTAAAAGTACTGGTTTCAAAACTATTTAAAGTATATAAGTAAAAGTAATGTAAGGGGAAAAAAATGCCATTAAGGACAAAAGCACTACCCCACCTCCACAAAAAAATAATAATTCTAAAGGCCATAATGACTATAATGTTATATTAAAATCATACCGGCAAACTAGTAGAAGTAAAAAGTCTTCTGTAAAATAATTACTCCAGTAAAGTATAGATACACAAAATTTCTACTTAAAGGTATTATGGAGGATTTTCTTTTTCCGGGTGGATCATCAAGACTATTGGTCCTCCTAGTTGTCAATCATTCTGGTGATATGTTTACGTAAGGCCGTCGTACGTGCTCGTCCCTAGGTAGTTTTCGCTTTCTGCGCATGCGCACTTTCAGGTGTATATGTGTGGTGAGCATAGGTAGTGAGCTACGGTTTCAGCCATTCATTGAAGCTCGCCGTTCTCACCGTGTTTTTTCAAAATGTCTGAGGGTCGCAAGAGAAAAAGTGTCTAGGAATTGTATGACAAGAAGAGAAAGGCCTCTGAAGAAAGAAAGTTTAAAAGGTAAAGTTTGGCATGCTATTTGGAGAAATCCATTTAAAATCACTGCTAGTAAAAGTTGATGTAAGCTATGATTAGCGATGCTAGCCCTGGCACAAGTCACGGTCCGCGCAGACACGGTAAACATCTTAATTTGTGAAAAAGTGCAAATCTTCTTTGGGAAAGTAGGCTTATATGAGCCATGCCGACAGCAACTTGTAAACAGTGCACTCTCGTGCACACGTTTAATAGGCGTTCCCTCTCGGGAGCAGGTAGAGTGTTGCGCATGTGCATTTTTTCAAAAAGTGGAGAGGGCGGTTCTTTTCTAAAATTCGGGATAATCCTCCACTATACCTTTAAGAAAGGTAACGAAGTATTTGTACTTCGTTACTTGATGTCACACGCCTCTGGAGCAACTATGGGTTAAGTGTCTTGCTCAGGGACACAGTGGTTGATGTATCAGTACAGTGGGAATTGAACCCAAACCTACCACACCAAAGGCATGTGTCATATCCACTGCGCCATCACCACCCCAAAATGTCTCCACATGCTGCAGGAAAGCTCGCCCTTATTTACACTGTATTTCAACCAAGAAAATTGTCCATACTGCTTTAAAGAAAAGCCATTGTTGTCACGGTAACTTTTAACAGTACATTGTGTGAAAAGCCAGCTAGCTAGCAGACAGTCTGCCTGTTCCAACCATAGCGACCAACTACGTTCCGGAGGCTTCCTACAGTAATTGTTTAAACAGTTTTGTTTTAATCAGAAGAGTTAACCAGTGCTGCCCTGACCCATCAATGGCTACGCGCCTGCTCTAAAATGATCATTATTTCATTGATATGGTGGTATAAAAAGTTTTTTTTTTTACAGATACCACAACATCTTTTCGAGTCCACTTTGTTTTCTGTATTGATTTTAGCAGGTGTGCCCCCGGCCGAAATCCATCTTATTCTCTGTTTACATATCTCTGTGTGAGTGAGTTAATTCTCTGAGCTGCAGGCACAGTGAAGGGAAAACACGATTGATAACCATTGTTTTGTCAGACACACACACACACACAGCTTCGTTGATGCCGTCACACACTGGGCGCAATGTGTTACATTAGAGAGACTGTTGGAAGATTTCTCAGCTGTGTCTAACTCACTGATCGTAGAGTCAAACTACAAAATATACAATTGCTTGTGAATTTTAATTGGGAACCAGAGCAAGATGATGCTGGTATACTCGTCAAGGGCAGCAGCCACAGCAAACATCAAGGTGTTTACATCTGTCAGACGTGGACCCAACCACAGGTAAAGTCAGGAGATGAATAAACCGGGCTACAATAAACATGGAAACTGTCACTCTAGCAGACAAAACAAAAAAAAAAGGCGGTTTTACTAATGCACTCAGATACACAATTGTGAAACCTGACAAAGGAGATGCATTTAACATTCTGCAAATAGCAGCAAATAAATCAACAACCCAAACGTAAGGTTCAAATCATGATCATAAGCTTTTAAATTCCGGCTGGCAGTCCAGACATGATGATGAGGTGGTCATAATTTGAATATCTAGGATCATTCATATACAATTCAAGTGAAATTTTAGAGGTGGCATGATTGCATAATGTGACCCCGGGAGCTGTGTTGTCCCGAGCAATAGCTAATGGTACTGTAGGGTCTCCCAAGGCAAATTGGTCCCGGGGGGCAAGAAGAACAAGGAAACAGGGGCCCCCTCCTGGAGCCAGACATGGGAGAGGAGCTCGCCAGCGAGTATTCTGGCGGCCGGGCCATGACCTGTGGGCCTGGTCATGCATCACTTGAGGCACTCTAAAGGAAATTAAGAAGCAACTGGATAACAGGTAACAGAAGTCCAAAAACATTTCTCAATATGTGACTGCTTGATCTGATAAGTTTGAGGTTGAAATGGTCAAATTTGAAGTTCAGTCAAAAAATGTATTCCTTTAGTCATTGTGTAATACTAGAATTATTTACCCCGTGAAAATAAGGGACTCACCAGCCTCCGTCCCACAGCATATATACAAACATCTCTCATGTTGGGAACTGAACCTTTATGAATCATATTCAACAAGTTCCCATAAGAGACAGTTAGCAGTAGTGTGAAGTCGACCTAAATTCATCTTCAGGCCTGCTGGAGGCATCCAGCTCAGCTTAACAATGAGACAACATGACATCATTTTTATAGCAGGGTGCTATAAAAATGATCATCTGGACAACACTACATCCTCATCACAGCTTTCTTTTCAGCCCACCCTCAATAAATTCAAGACGAGACGAGATTGACGTAAAGCATGACGTCTGTAATGGCACCGTGGGGTCTCATAGTTTGGAGTGTGTCAGTGGCAGAAGACGTACTCCAATCTTTTACTTAAGCAAAAGTGGCAAAACTACAGTGTATATACAGGACTAGGGACGGGACTCGAGACCAGGTTGTATTAGGACCCGGGTTCCAAATTTCTCAAAACCCGAAAATCAATAAGGTCCGAGCTTATCGATACTGCTATCGAGACTACTGGATCATATAACGTTATGTCTAAAAATAGATACAGGGGTTAAGGATTTACGAGCACAGTGTGTGCATAAAGACCATAGGTAATATGGTATACTAGCCACTCTACTGCAAATCATACAAAACATAGTCAGACTGGCTACTGAGAGCAACGCTCTGTGGGCCGCTTAATCAGCTGGTTAACCCTATGAGCCCAAGCGGCATCGTTTTTCAGAGTCTTATGCTATAATTCCAAACAGTTACATCCAAGATTGATACACTTAAGTCCATAATTAATGAATTTTCGTTCATTTATTGGCGCTAGTTAGCTTAATGCTAACCACCAGTTTGATTTTCCCATTATGCTCTTGGAGACCATTCTGACCAATCAAAAGCTTGTTTACGTCTTGTCAACCAATGGAAAGCTGGTCCATCATTGCAGATGAAACAAAGATTGCAAATAGTGAAGAGGAATCACCCAAGGGCAGAATAGTTAGATATGACCATAAGTTGTCAAAAATACCTTAGGGCTCAGAGGGCTAAAAAAAGCAACAGACACAGAAAAAAATCAAACAGTCACAGACTGCAATAAAAGCAATAATAGTTCTGTTAAGATTTGTCTTGTCTTTCCACCAGATAATAGAAAAGTATCGATAATGTTATCGACAAAAACTCGTATCGTTAAGCAGTCTCGAAAATTGTATCAATATCAATACAAATGAACGATCCCCATCCGTATACAGGACATTTAGCTTTGGTGAACTATGAAACTATGTGAAAACTATTTTACATTCCTTCTTGTCTGGAATAGATCAGACATCTCCCTCTTTCCTCTGCCGTTACCTCCTTCAACAAATACAATAATAATAATAATAATACAATTTATTTATATAGTGCTTTACTTGGTACTCAAAGACACTTTACAGTAAAACCAGCACATATTGCACATTAAAAACACATAAAACAAGCATATTAAAAGCAATTAACACGGTGCTTGGTCCTGAGTGGTGGAGAGAGGAGGTTTGCGTCAGAGGAGCGGAGATTACGGGGCGGGGGGGTGGGATTCTGGCGGTGGAGCAGGTCTCTGAGGTAGGAAGGAGCCTGGTTATTGAGGGCTTTGTGGGTGAGGAGGATTTTCAAGAGATTAAACTGAGATTATCTTGTTTGGAGAAGCTTTGTGCACGCTCCCACAACGTGCATCAAGACCAGCTTCTATCTGTTACAGTACCTCTCATTAACAAAAGTACAGTTTTGTTTTCTCTGTGAACATGTGTGAAATTTAAAGAGTCTTCAAGTAAGCATGCCACTAAGTGCTTCTTGCTTCCATCGTTTTCGTCTGTGCTGGTATGATTTACCAGCCATCTGACAATTGAGACTGCCGGCTCTCATCCGTAGATGTTACAATAACTGCATGATGCTTGTGGATTTCAGCTGTGTGTGTGTGTGTATGTGTATATATACAGTACAGGCCAAAAGTTTGGACACATCTTCTCATTCAATGTGTTTCTTTATTTTCATGACTATTCTCACTGAAGGCATCAAAACTATGAATGAACACATATGGAATTATGTACTTAACAAAAAAGTGTGAAATAACTGAAAACCTGTCTTATATTTTAGATTCTTCAAAGTAGCCACCCTTTGCTTTTTTTGATAACTCTGCAAACCCTTGGTGTTCTCTCAATGAGCTTCATGAGGTAGTCACCTGAAATGGTTTTCACTTCACAGGTGTGCCTTGTCAGGGTTAATTAGTTAATAAGTTTTTCCCTTATTAATAAAAAAGCAAAGGGTGGCTACTTTGAAGAAACTAAAATATAAGACATGTTTTCAGTTATTTCACACTTTTTTGTTAAGTACATAATTCCATATGTGTTCATTCATAGTTTTGATGCCTTCAGTGAGAATCTACAATGTAAATAGTCATGAAAATAAGGAACGCATTGAATGGAAAAGTGTAACTTTTTGGCCTGTACTGTATATATATATATATATATATATATATATATATATATATATATATATATATATATATATATATGTATATATATATGTATATATATATATATATATATATATATATATATATATATATATATATATATATATATATATATATATATGTATATATATATATATATATATACAGTACAGGCCAAAAGTTTGGACACACCTTCTCATTCAATGCGTATATATATATGTATATATATGTTTTTAAGATTATGTTTTGGGCATTTTTAGGCCTTTATTTGATATGACATGCAGCAAAGGGCTGCAGGTCGGAGTCAAACCCAGGCCCGCTGCGTCGAGGAGTAAATCTCTATATATGGGCGCCCGCTATGTGAATATTTTATGTCAGATCATGTTGTGGTTGGAATTACCCAGACTGAAATATAAAAATCTGTGCAGATAAATAAATAAAAGGAAAGCAATTGTTGGTCTTTTACAGTTAAGGAAATGACAGTAAACAATGTGTACTAAGGCCTAAACACAATATGGCATCTGTAAGTGACTGAGATTCTTCCTCCTCTGTATATGGTTTTAAAATAAATGTCAGCTTGCTCAGACTAAGACGACAGAGCTCTGCAGTGCTCATAAAAAAATAAAGTACACACTCAGGGCCAGATCTACGTACATTTGCAAATGTAGCGTTATCAGCGCCATGGCCAACCTGCAGAAAGCGCACACTTTGATACTTCAGTTTACGTCGTATTTACCAAACATCCAGTTCATCGGGTAATCAGCGCCTTTCTCCGCCCACTATACCGTAAATTGAGCTGTAGCAAAGCGGTACTGGTGCTATGACACGGCTGAGTGCAGACTGCCATATTCCCACTGCTGATGCTGTGACTGTTTAAAATGATCCTGATGCCAATATTTGTAATGTAGCGAGAAGCTGCTAGAATGGAATGTGAACGCTGAGTCGGAGATTCAATGTCATCTTTGATTTCTTCCAGTAACTGTAATATTGCACGGCTGCTTAATCTGTAACGCTTAATGATTTCGTGTTCACTCCACTGAAAAAGTGTGATCCTTGTGGCAAAAATCTTTTCAGCTTGGCCCATCTTCGTCTTGCTTGGATTACTGCTGCCATTTCCCCAGGAGGCATATACGAGGAAACCCGATTGCGGCTGGTTTACACCTGCTTTTAAGAAGCGGAGAATTTCCCCCGCAGAATAGAGGCACGCGCTTACTTGCGTCTTTGTAAATACCGCGGAATATATAATTAGGCGCACTTTACGCTTATCCTCCCAACCTTTTGGGGGGGAACTCCCACTTTCCCCATGACCCTCCCCCAAACGCATATTGAAAGCGCAACTTGTCTCTTCTCGCTCATGTGGCGGACAATCTGCGATTTTACCCAAGTGCGCCCCGTTTGTAAATAGCCCGCATCGGTTACGTCCGTCTTTGTGAATAATTAACGCCTGGAAACAGGCGCAAACGGCTTGATAAATCTAGCCCTCAGTCTTTTATATGTTCATATGGCAAAATAAAATCTACCTTATTAGAGTCATGTTAATGTCAGACAGAATGTGTGGGTTGGGAAAATAAATTAAAACAGCTTTTAAAGGAAAATGTGTATTCAATATAAATCAACTTAAATACATTGTTAACTTAAGCACACACACATACACACACACACACACACACATATACGTATATATATATATACACACACACACACACACACACACACACACATATATATATATATATATATATATATATATATATATATATATATATATATATATATATAAAAATATATATATACAGTATATACATAAAATAAATATTTGCACATTAATTGGTAGCAAGGCTGAGTGGCGTCGTCATATCTCTCTGAATACATCCATTGTTCCACACAAACGGGTAAGGGAAACTCAACATGCCTGACTTGTTTTCTTTGTTAACTTTATACTTAAATAATTAAACAGCGCAGTTAATTATTTTTTCTTCACCAGTCACTGTTGTAGAAGCACGGAATTAATGCAACAACACATTTCAAAGTGAATGTGTTGCACTCGATCACAAAAGTTAAAAGCTCGTTCCCAAAATCAAAGTCCAAACACTGAATTGCAATTAAAGTGAAATAATGTATTACTACAAAAGAAAGCAATATCATGTAGGATAAGCCAAAAACAACTCGAGGGGATGCAAAAAAAACAAAAAGACATTTACTAAACCTAACTCCCTAGAATTAAGTAAAACTGAGGAGAACGGTGCCAAAGAAAATGGCATCCACCCCCCCCCCCCACCCCACAACGGCAGTGCTATCTACAATATGTAAACAGATACGTATAGCTGCACAACTAGGGCACTAGGCCTAACAAGATCTCACAGATCTAAGCAATACAAAAGGGTTTGAAGCCCAAGCACAGAACTGAGGTGCTGCTGTCAGACTCACCCCAGGCTGAACCCACGAATCCAGTTTGTTTACAATAACTCCTGGGTAGAAAACTCCTGCGTCCCGTACTTACAATTTAACAGCGCTGATCAAACAGGGACGAGAGAACACCTGAATATACTCTCATCTCATTCATCTAAAATGCATGTTTGATCCTTTCATATCTCAACACTTTTCACTAACGTTAGGTTTGAGACCTAATTTACTTAAGAAGATGAAACCACCCTAGCAGTCAGGCCGACTGGCGGTGAGATGCTAGATTTGGTTGATCAAAGACGCTAGCAAAGCAACACAGTACAGAAAATAAGCACAGCAGTACAGAAAATAGGCACAGCAGAAACACAAGATAGGTGTTTAACTATATATCTTTAAACGTTACACTTATGGTCGAAAATGACAAAGGAAATAAACAAGTTTGTCGATTTCACATATCTCAGCCATTCAAATTAACGGCCATTTGTCTGCCTGGAAGTGATTTTTTTCTTTTTGCTAGCGCTGCCTGGAAGGCACCGTTGGGGGCAAAAAACACCGATAAACTTTTACATGGCGACAAATTATACTCTAAAAAGGAGAAAAAAACGCCAGGAGTCTATTCTTCATAAACAGATTCTCGAAAGAAATTGCCATTGGTTGAACCATTTCTTATTCCTTTGTCCTCTTCGAATACCTCGCTGAAACCCAACACATTTTGGTCACAGCATGGGTTTCCTAAAGAGGTGGCGATTTTGTTCTCAGCTTCGAAGGATTTCAGGGACAGTCAGAAGGAGCAACACCAAGAAACACATTTGAAACAAAAGTCCCGTTGGTGGATATCATCAAACAATTCACAGCTTGGCTTATTTTTGCCAGAAATGTGAAGTCTGCATATAATTGCAAGAAAACAGCCACGTACTCGACAAACGTGTGACTAACTGTGTGAAAGCAGATTTTGTGTGATGATTGGTGCCAGCTGTATTTTGTTTTGCATTTAACAAAGAACAAGTCTGAGACTATAGAGAGTGTGTGTGTGTGGTGTGTGTTTTGCAACCCTTTTCTCTTTACAGGGCCACTCAAATATTATTCTGTCTTTATGAAGTTAGATTCTTGATTCAAGTAAATTCTTTGTCTTGATCCATACAGTACTTTATGGGGCTGTTGTTAAAACCATTGTGTGAAGAAGATGGACGATGCAGAGTACTTTTCTTTATGGTACGCTGGGTAGAAACACATGAGAGGAAGTAGGCAACATCCATAATATAAACAACAACAGTGGATCAATCTGAAATGTATTTAACTAAACCTCTAAAAGTTCAAATGCATTTCACTGCATTGCTGAGAACACATGGAAGCTATAATGTATTACTGACTAGGGATGTCCCGATCAGAGTATCGGATCGGAGCCAATTTCGGCCTTTTTTTTTTTTTACTGATCTGGGATTGGCATTTACCCTGATTACCTTACTTCCATCATATACATCAGCTTGTACTGATCGCCGCTTTTAATCACACACGCCCCGCAACACAGACGCACCGCCAGACCGCCTGGATGCCGGCACTTTCAAACCAACAGGGCGCGGCCACTCACCAGTGTCTGTCACCCTTTTTTTACAGAAGCGGATTACACCAATTCTCCACACTTCTTCCGTGATTCCACCAGGAAACCACGCTTTCAGGCCGCTATTCCCTGGAGCCGACATCGGTAAACTCAAGAAGAAAATCAAAGATTGACTATTGAGCGCAAGAAGCGTCACTAAGTTTGGTTTTATCAAAGATTGACTAGAAAGCACAAGAGTTTAGTTTTGGTTGGGCGGTGGGATCCTAAAGAGAACTGTTTTGGTGTTGAGAGAAAAAACTCATTTGCTGCAGTAAGTTAAATGTTTTAAGTGTGAGACATAGACAAAGGAAAATAAATAGACAAAGACATTTTTGTTTACATAGTTATTTGTAAAAAAAAAAAAAAACGGTGTGCAGAGGCCTGTACTACGAATCAAGATCAACAATTTATTTCAGTTACCTGGCTTCACCTAAGCTAACAACCACGGTCCCGCATAACCTGTGTCACAACGGTGGCTAACAACTAGTTCAATCAACCCAGGGTTTCCCAATCCAGCGGTGCGCTCGTTCACATAAAAGAGGCGGGGTTTACACAGCACGACCAATCGCAAACATCTACCAGAGCCGCATATTTTACATAAAAAGAGCAAACTATAATTCTACATAAATATGAAGAACACAGGCACGGTTTAACAGGCAAAATGCAGTACAGTCACTGCTTCCTAAAACAGGAAGGAAAGCTGGCAAAAAAATAGCCGACTCTGTAGATGAGTAAATCACAACGCTTATCAATATCACTTCCCCATCAGTAAGGCACAAGACCTGACCAGAATTACACTTGTGCTTTCCATAAACTGTCGTTGCTTTAGACTATTATATTATCAGTTGCAACCCTGGCAGTGGTGAGCGATCGTGAGAGAAAATAAAAAAATATAAAAACCGATGTGTGCGTGCATTGGCAACACACGGCTCAAGAAGCCAACAAATAGCCTATAAGTAAATCCCTCCGCTGAAAATCTATATCTTTCATAAAAATACCAATCAGGGATTGTTGACGGGGTTGTCGGTCTCTAAATGTTTTAACTTTTATGAGTGCACCTCTCTCTCTCTCTCTGATCCACCGTCGTGATACACAAAACCCTGGGTTGAACCTGAAGTTACCTCGTTAAAAGTATCAAATCGGGACTCGGTATCGGAAGATATTCAATATTTAAAAAAATCGGATTGGATCAGACATTCCTATTACTGACAGTGTTGGCTTAAGTTCATCTCCTAAAGAAGCTGAACAAGCTTAAAAAGGTAAACAGAAATACTGACAATTGATAATGAATTGCCTTCAAATGCTGAAAGATGAGGAACTGCATTACTTAACACTTCATGGCAGGATCTGATATTCTGCTATTGCATCATTATGCATATTAATGCAGCATGCAGTGACACAAACAATATAGACTGTAGTGTTTAATGTAAATAGACAAACCATCAAGTCGTCATACCAACGACAGAATAGGGCGATTGCCAAAGACTCCAAAAACAACATTTGTATGTATGTATTTTTCAATGTAACGCTGTAAACAGCTGCACGGCTGCAGTTTAAAACATGTGGCCACGGTGATTATGTGACCATTCTATTTAATGTTGTGAAACAAATTAAGTTTTGGCAACAAAAAAACTTGGTTAGGGTTAGAAAAAGATCATGGATTGGCTTAAAATAAGTCAAAGAAGTAACTACGTCGCGAACCGGAGTTGGTTGACTTAAAAAGTGTCACCATTGACTTTTTGTTTCACACGGTACTTACACAGAGTTAGGGGCTCTTAACTTTGCAAAAGTTACAACAGCCACTACAGGTTGCCACCTAACAACAAAAATAAATATGGGTCATTATAAGCTGCTTGCAGTTACCAATACACATGTTTTTTTGGGGGAGGGCGGTCTGGACAAATGCGTGCCTATCAGGTTCTTCTAGTAAGGAGAATTCTGGTCGATTTCAACACGTAGCTCTGTTGGAGTGCTGTCAGTAGCGAGAAAAACGAAAACAATCGGTGCTGCCTACACCGTGTTATCCTCCTGCTACAGTTTGCACCCAAGAGGCTGAAACTGGGCAAGTTTTAATAGTGCTTTTAGCCTTCGAAACGTCATTAAAAGTGCCTACCCAGGTGAAGTGATTCCTTCCGAGTGAACACAGTGAATCTGATTGCCGTAGATATGAAAGAAATGCATGAAAGTTGTGTTAATTCATACCTCTGTTTAGTTCCGGTGTTGATGGCAAGACGGAGTGCTTAGGGACCGTCTACAAACTACAACACCGAAAAGAGATACAACAAAAATATTTATTAATTTAATGATTAAATAAGGTAGTGTCTCCAAACTTCCCTCAATTATAAATTGTCTCCTGCTAGTTGTACAGCACTTACTTTTAAATAATAAAAATAATGAAAATATTTTTGCATCTCTTTTCGGTGTTGTAGTTTGTAGACGGTCCCGAAGCACTCGTCTTGCCGTCTCAACACCGGAACTAAACAGAGCTGAATTAGCATGCTGTCTGTCGACATGCAGAGAAAACAGATAAGCTCGCGCTTACAGGTAGCGAAATTTGGCACCGTTTGATTTAACGTAAATAGTAGTAACTTCGGTAGTACCGGCATAATTCGGTCGGCACCCAAAAAAGTACCGGATTCAGTACCCAACCATAACTGTAACACAGTCAAGAGGATAGATGTCCAAACCACTGTCACTCCTCTCGGTGATAAAGAGACTGGAAGGCGTTGCAGTGGCTCGTTGGACTCTGTGTACAGTGACCCGGCGATATTAAAGGTCCGAGTGAAGCTCATAACATTTAGCGCGCATCATTTCCCTCTGTCTCATCTTTCTTGCTGCTCTCTGGTGGGTCAAAAAAAAACACAAGTTATCTCTTCAAAGAAATAAATGATGTACTTGGAAATGCAGTTATTAAGTTACATAAATGTCAAGGGACTCTTTTAGGATGTAACCTGAACCTCGGCTCGAGTAGAGACGTTGTTTTGCAGATTTTGCAGATATCTGGGACTCCGAATATTAGGAAGAAAAATTGGGTGGAAATTAAACTGTCGAGTTTTCCCATGATGACATTTAAAGTTCTGTTTATCTACTAAGATGAATGTTTAGCTGATAATGTTTCCCTGCCTCCCTCTGTCCTCCCACCACTGCATCTCTTTCTTTTTATCTACTTTCATAAATATAGGGTCTTGTAGCTCCAGTACATTTCAGAGGGGAATGTAATTATTTATATGAACATAAAATGTGATCTTCTAGTGCTTATTTCATCCTGTTTTCAATGCAAATCAACTTATTCCAAGAATTTCCCCGAAGCTTTCTAAATTATAGCACTCAATGTCTTCATAAGATCAAGGTTTAACACTTAAAAAATATAAAAAAAATCAGCTCCACCTCTTCAACCTCCAAGTCACATCTCGGTCCCGTCAAACTACTCCTCTGTCATTGTCTCTCTGTTAAGCAGTCTATTAAAATTCAAGCTGCAGTCACAATCAGTAGCACAAGAGTCTAATTTGAACCATAATCATTACTTCTGTGAATCCATCTCTCTGTCCCTCCTTCCCTCATCCTCTCCTCTTGCCCACCCCTTTCCTCACTTTCTTTCCCTGAATGCCAATTAAAAACCAAGTCATGATTTAGCCTCAAACAACTAAACAACCTGGAGAGTCTATATTTGTCCCTCCATCTATTATTATCTCAACTAAAGAGAAACAAACTCAGTGTTATCCCTCTGCATGATCTATGGACATTAATTAACTCTCCTGGCTCCTCTCTCCTCCCCCCTCTCTCTCTCTCTTTCTCTCTTAAATTAAATATCAGGTTGTGATCTTGACAAGCTTAGTTTAGCCTACCTTCTCTCTGTCCTTGCTCTCTCTCACTTATTCAGTTGTGTTCTGTCTAAAGCCAGCTAAAACATCTGTTTCCAAAGCTGCCTTGATATGTAATTTTATTGTCGCAATTTATATTTTGAAATTATTATCTACATTGAGGTGAAACTATATGGAGAGTTTCAGTCATGTGACCGGTAAGGTTTAATTTTACCGGTCAAATGGGAAAAGTTCTGATCACACATTTTCCGTGGCATTTAAAAATAATTAATAGACAGGCTATATACTGTATAAAGAATAATATCATCAAGGGATGTAAATTTATACAATTTGTATTGAAATGTAGGCTCCTTTCTCCAGGCAGAGAGGGCAAAAGGATAAAATTAATGCAAATAAGCTGAATTAAAATAGGCTTATTTTTCATTTGCTAGGTTGAGGTAGTAAAACAATACAAACACTGATTAATACAATTGCCAATTTGAATCAAAATAATTGTAAACAAGTGTCTTTCTGCTACTCGCGATGCGCACGAAACGTGGGGTATACTCGCCGCAGCCGACCTGTCGAGCGCCAGTGTGACGTCATGGGAGCGCCGTAACTAGTTGCAGTCTTCTCCTGAACAGAGGTGGCGCTAATGAGGAAAGGCTACCGACTTTGCTATTTCTACGGACTAGAAGAAGAAGAAAAAGGTAAACAACGGTAGAACTGGCAGCAGCGTTGACGTCAATGCTTTGATTTGATTGGATGACCTACTTCGTCGGATCAAGCCTTTCATTCACCATAAAAGAACTCATCTTAACCCAGTAAATTTACAAGAGAGACTTGCAGTCACTCAGAGTCCTGGCACCCGGTTGCTCTCGAGCTCGTTCATGCTTCCTGTTTCCACTTTGTTGCACCCTCTGGTCGCGCACTCAAAATCCTGGCGCTCCAGCGAGATCTACGTCATTTTGACGTCACATTGGCGCGCGAGCTCGGCTGCGGCGACTGTAAAGCGGTCCTAAGCCTCCGCCTGACGCCGCTGCGCTGTTTTGATGCAGTTCTGCAGGATGAAGCCTCTCTCTGCTGGCACACTGGAGACGGGAATCAGGCAGGCTACTTTGGCCAGTTTGACCCACTCCGGATACATTTCACCGTAGGGCTGCACAATAAAAATGTTATCGTCATCACAATATCAACTTGCGCAATTAACATTGCAAAAGGCTGCGACATATCGCGAAAGACACTCAGATATTTTGTGTTAGTTGAAAGAAAATACATTATCAGTAAAAATTGCACTGTTTTTAGTGGTGCCTTTTATATTTATTTCAATTTTCAATTTGTTCAATAAAAGAATGTTGGAAATGATTCCCTCTCATTTGTTATAAATTAAATAAGCAATTTGTTGTATTTTAGCCGAATACTGAAAGCTGAAGAACTGTGTACACTTTAATATCTGTTTATCGCAAGCAGAAATGGCAAAAGTAGTCACTTCCCGTACTCAAGTAGAAATACAGATACTTGTGTTAAAAAATACTCTGGTAAAAGTACTGATTAAACTTCTTTACTCAAGTAAAAGTAACAAAGAACAGGCTTGGGAATGTACTTAAAAGTATAAAAGTAGCCTTGTGAATGACAACCATTTTTTAGGCAAAGATACCTGGACCACACAAATGTTACTAGAGTGCAAGCTGAGAAACTTCAGTGGACATGGAAAAAAAGGCTCTTTATATGCCATTGCCTACATTTTAAATGGATGTCTGCCAATAGGCCTAAAACATCACATATATGATTATTGTGACAGAGACTGGGACTCCAGGTTAATAAGATTCTGACTGAGTAGCCAGATATTAATTCAGTTGTGATTCTGTGAGAATTCACAGATCCAGTTTCTCTATTTTAATCTTCCCCTTAACATTTAAAGGAATCTACATGTATGTGTGTGTGCTCAATTATGGCTTCTGGAAAGAAAATAAAGGATAAAATATGAATTACTAAACAGACATTAAGTAAGAAGTTCCCCATACTTTAAGAGTTACGCAGCACATTCGCCAGGAGTCATTCTTGATACCTACTATCTCAAACATCTCCCTCAGATAAGGCCAAGGATGATTAGGAATGTCTTCTCTGCCGAATCTCTGGGATCTCTGTTTTCTTCATTTTCAATCATGTCGCCATCCATACTACTATGTGCTAATGTTACCGCCATCAAGCCGAAATGATTTGCAAATGAATGCCGCTGAATCTGTCGAGTCGTCGTTGTAGTGGTGTGTCAAGTGCAACGTACAGTATATTCTCATCCAATTATATTGAATTCGGTATTGATGACGCGAAAAATAATAATGGTAACTCCACTGAAATTATTTGAAACTAAAGTAACGAGCCACTTTTGTAAAATGTAAGGCGTAGAAAGTACCGATATTCATGTTAAAATGTAGGAGTAAAAGTAAAAAGTCTTCCCAAAGACTTCCCATCTCTGATCGCAAGTAATATCGTTATAGCAATATTCAACAACGTTATCGCAGATCACATATTTTCCTCATATCATAGCCTTATTTCACTGTAATCTCAATATGAACCTCGCAGGCTGTTGACAAAGTCAAGCCTCCATAACCACGGAGAGCTGTCATCATGTATGGCATCTCGGTGTGCATCTGTGTCATCAACGTTAAGGAGAGGGGCTGTAACTGGTGCCGACTCGTCCTCGCTGGCAATTTCTTGGCTTCATTAGCGTTAGACCAGCCGCTGCTTGGTGTTCTAAAGTAATCCAAATATTTCCCTGTTTTGCCATGGCTTAGGCTTTGACTTTTCCCGCTTGGTTGTCGCAGCTTGTTGTAAATCTAGGCTAGTCTTCTGCATTTAACCAGAGCGAGAACACGACATGTAGTTTTTCCTTTTTCACATACGCTACAGTCTACAGTCATTTTAAAACGAAAAAATACGATTGATTATTGTTTTAATAGAATGAAAGATGTGATCACTGTAGCTGATTTTAACACAATTCAAATTGTGCAGAGGGAATTATTTCCACCGGTCATTCTGACCAGAGACAATTAGAATTTTCGGTCCTCGTCATTTCTTTTTCGGTCAATGACCGGTAGCCTACAACGGAAACTCAACTGGAGAGCTTTTATCACACACACAAACATTTTTCCACTTGAGATGAAAAATGGTAAAAAAAATAACAAAAACATTAATCAAAACAGCATTTCCTGAACATATCTTATCTACTTCACTCAACTTCGATCTCAGCTCACTGACCCCTCCTGTGGTTCGGGTCCTTGCTTCTCATCATGTTTTTGTAATATTACTTCCTCAGTTATCTGACTGTGGAAAAATGCTGTCTTATCTATGGAAGGGAATTACTCTGCATCACTCATGGACTCAACACTTTTACTGATTTTCTCTTTGTACTCCTCCTTCCTGTATTTGCTCTTCTACTTGTGTCATTTTCCTTTCTTTCCCACCGTTAAATAAAGAGGTAAAGTCTTACTTCAATCCCCTCCTCCCCTATGTCCCTCTTCGTCTTAAAATTCAGCTTATGGTCCTTTCTTTAATCAATGTACTGGTGGTCGTTCTGGTTACAGGAAACAATATTATCCTTCCACATCATTATTAGACATTAATGGACTCATCCTATCCCCCATCCTTTCGGGTCTCCTATCTCGACTTGACTGGGCTTGATTAATTCATGCCTGCAGTACGTGCTAACCTAGGGACACATTTAATCCATCCCTCCCTTCTTCTCTTTCTTTATCACCCCCTGCGCTGCATTCAGACAGGACGTGAGGAGGAATGTGGGCTCTCCACAGTGACTTTACATGATCATTTAAGCTGGAAAATTAGACACTGAAGCTTGACTTGATACAACGGAAATTATACCGCATTTTAATCCATCACACCAGTCTATATCAGTGTATTCTGTGGAAAACATACATTTTAGCCCTTTAATGTTCACGCCAAGAAAAAAAAATGTAAAAATTACTTGTTTGCATTTTTAAGTTATTGGGGCACTAATAACACAATTAATAAAAATATATAAATATATATCCCCCAGTTTTTTAAATATAGGCCTCTACCAAATGGTTGAGATGCTGCTTGATGGTAAAAGTACCTATTACATAATTATAAATGTATAATAGCATTTCAATGATCATTTAATACCTACAAAGACAAAAACAAAGTTAAAAATGTAAAAATACCAGGAAACAATTCATGTCAAGTAAATTTCATTTCAACAAAAGAACTTCGCTCCGATTTTCTGCATAAAATTCTAACAATTTTAACGACAATTGTATTGTCAAAAACATATGGGGCCCTCTCCAACTTCTCAGCTCTGCTGTGTTTAATCTCCAAAGAACTTTTGTTCTTGCATTGAATGAACTCAAAAACCAAAGAAATCTTTCAAATAAAATTCACAAACAAAATAAGGACCTATGGGAACCTTGGCCACGTTATTTTCGATGGTATGCTGCGAAGCATTCCCTCTCTCCGATCAAGCACAGTAAAACATTGCACTTCCCACATTTCCATCTTGACACACCCTTTGGGCAGAGGCAGCACCGCCCCTGGTTGTCAGTATGAAGTGGCAAATGTCCATAGTTGTCGTAGCGTACATCTGGTTGTGGTTGGGAGGGTCTTGGGGGGGAGGCGCTTCTTCTCACAGGACATTTGTGGTGGAGAGGCAGATGATGGTCTGCCAACTCTGGGTGCTGCCTTGTTGACTTGTTTCAAACTGTGAGCCACAGCCAGGTGAAATCTTTTGAGAGGCATTGGTTTTTCCTTCAGTAGGCCACAGTCTCTCTTGTAGACCAGCCAGGCATTGGAGATGCACAGGTCAAGGACGTATCCAAACAGGGGGAAGTACCAGCGTCGTGACTTGGCAGGGGTCTTGTACAGGTGAACCAGCATGTCAGAAAGATCAATGCCACCCATATGCTGATTGTAGGCAGCAATGAGTGAAGGGCATGGGACAGCAATCTTTGCTTTCTCGTCTTTGCTCCACCATTGGACACTTGTAAGGGGCATGATCCCACAGGCATTGCTCAGGAGGGTAACACATTTATTGTCATACCATTTGACTGTGAGTACTCCTTCAGTAGACTTATAGTCAAGAGCTCCACGTCCTCTCCATCAGCTCTTTGTCTTCTATCAGGTGAGCTCCACCGATGGGGTTTGATCGGGCTGTGCCGATGCACTTGATGCCCAGATTTGCGTGCAAGCTCAGGATCAGGTCGAAACTAGTGAAGTAATTGTCAAAGGCTGTGTTATGGTTTTGCATAATGTTGTCACCACTTTGCTCCCTTGCAGTAGCTCCTGCTCTTCCTCACTTAGATCAACATTGAAGAATGTGGACGGCCCTTGATAGAGCAGTAGGTCATGGATGATGCCAGATGAACTGGCACGACAGATCACTTTAAAGCCCCACTTGTCAGGTTTATTGGCAATGTATTGGCGGAGATTGCCAGCCCTTGTGCCTTTATAAGACACCATGACTTCATCCACACTGTGCTTGTAGGTGGATGGGATGAGGAGACATTGCTTACGAAGCATCTCAAAAAGGGGTCGGATTTTGTAAAATCGGTCAGGGCTCCCATCACACTGCTGATTATCATTGAAGTGAATGTAGCGACGTAACTGCTTGAATCTCCTCTGCAGCATGATATCAGCAATCACGTTGAAGCGTGATGCAGGGTGCCAGTAGTCGTCCATGGCCGGGAAGTCAAAAACACCCATCAAAAGTAGCATAGCAAGGAAATCTTCAATCTCACCAGGGTTAGTCTTGATCGGATCCCCCAACTCCTGGGCAGAGTAGAGATTGGTTTGATGAGCAATATGTTGAATCATCTCATCAGTGAAGAGCCTTTTGAAGTACTGGAAGGGTGTCTTGACAACATCAGGGGGTGCAAAACTTGAATCAGGAACCTGGAATTCCTCAATATCTACATGCTTCCAGATTCTCCTGGCTTCTTTATCTTTCTTTTCAGCCATTTTCTTCTTCTTTGTGACTGGGGGTGACATAGGAGCCACATCCAGCTCTTCCATGGCTGTTTTTAGGGTGTTTTTCCCTTTTATCTTCCTCTTAGCAGATGTGCTTGTGAGGGCATCTCCTCCTCATCTGATTCAGTGAAAGATCCCTAATCATTTCTGCTTGTTTGGGCAGATAATCAGGATCCCCTATTATGTCATCATCATCATCACTCAGATCAGCCTCAGAGTCTTGAGGATCTTCTGGTACAAGGGCCAGAAAATTCCGAGGTCTTGAACCATAAAATGATTTAGCATCCATCTTTTGCTTCTAAAACACAGAAATACAAGGCGGGAATAAGGAAATGATGCACCATTAATTAATGCACCATAAATGTCAGCATGTTACAAAAATCGTACATATTAAACCACTTAAGTATAATAACACTATAACTGTAACATATTGATAACAATGCATGAACAGCAGTGTTTGTATTCCATGGAAAATAGTGCATTTTGATAAAATTAGCATAACTTCACCAAACTGTTACCATGCGGTTGAGCTGTCATTCCATGCCAAGGTTTACCATGGAGTGCCAAATCAACCGTATGGTCAAGCATGTTTTAAAAGAATTATTTGACCATTATAACATGTTTCTGTTTTGCATCAATTTACATAATTCTGTTAAGTAACGTGTTAGATGATATAAAATGTTGACAAAACTAACTCACCTTTGAAAGTACAGCCAAAAATAGTCCACGTCAGAGGGGATTTTTCAAGTTTCAACTTGCTAGCAGCAGGATGAGTGAAAAGTTCCACCGTCAAAAAATAGAGTGACCTCTAGTGGATGTTTGAAGCATAGCATACCTCAACCAAGTTTTAGAGATGACCCAATCAGCTTGAGTTCAGTTCCACACATTTTTCAATAAGATATAGCAACTCAAAAAGTGATCTACCAAATGGTTGAGCAGAACATTAATTAGGAAAACATAACATGTTCATTAGTGATGGGGAAAAACATTATTGAAAATCGTATGAATCATGATTTTTATTTAGACGGTTTTTAAAATCCTTATGACCTCATAAGGAGCAAGATTCCAGATCGGCCCATCTGAACTTTCATTTTCTCAAAGGCAGAGCAGGATACCCAGGGCTCGGTTTACACCTATCACCATTTCTAGCCTGGGCTAGGCTGGGGGAATACATATTTGTGTTAAAAAACCTCATAAAGTGAAATTTTCACGCCATGGGACCTTTAAGCGTTTGAGATATATATCTTTTATCAGTATGTTATAATAAATAGCTGTGCTATTAATGTTTGTATTCTTTTTGTAGGTAAAGTGCCTATATGTCAATCAATGATGTAAGAATTACAATGTTTATAGTTACGATGAGAAAAGTTAGTTCAGAAAATGGCATAAGAGGAGAAACACGCCCCATCCCCCCCCCCCACCCCCAAACACACCCATCTGGATGGAGGATGACCTTTAAAACTGAACTCCGAAAACGCCCCGTCGCTGTTTCTTCTATCGGACAGTTTCTTTTGTCCTTTGTCTCCATGACACAAGCTGTGCTAAACTCAGAGGGATCACCTGAGTTTTTAAATTAAGAGCTTGCAGGAGAAACTCCTAGCACAACAAACAATCCTCCTCTTCATCTCTGTGTTCCGACTCATCCAAAGTGTCGGAACCCAACGAACCAGCACCAACACGACGATCACCATCTGGCACCATGGCAACAACCACCGCTTCCTCCCTTTCATAATCCGCTCCGGGCCGTCTCTCATTTCTCCAGCCATCCCTGCTACTTAGTAAGGCAAACACTGTTTTACTCATAAAAGGGTTGATGCTCACTGGGTTGTTTAGGAAGAGTTAGGGTGAATGTAGGGCTTCATTGTGTAAAAATCGCCCACAGATTGGTAAGTTTGTTTCTGCATAGCTGCTTCATTTATTGTTTTCATTAACGTGATAATTCTATGTCAACGCCATACATTCCCATTTTATTCATTGCTTATTATGTTGATTTTTAGTAGTTTGTATTCAATAGATGAATAAATTCTTCATTTATTACTTTATTACGAATTTGAATCTGTGTTTCAAACATTAATCAACTTCTGCTGATAACTACATAGAGTGCAGGCATTCTATGATCTATATATATTACATTCATTTATGTCAATTAATTAAGAACCCATATATGCTACACAGTAATATGAAATAAACAAACAATTTATGGTGTCTTTAAGTCTTTCTCAAATTATGTTCGCTGAGGTGATTTTCTCTGAAAGCACACATCCTTATTTTTCATCACCAAAATCTCATCTTATACTGTATACCTAACTAAAAAGTTACTTTACTGACCTTTTGACAGCACAACCAGCCAACAAAGACTACAAAAGTTCCAGAGCAAAAGCAGAACGGGGCATGAGAACTGTTAAAACGCATGGCCAGGTCATGTTCACTCATATTTCTACCAATGTGTCTAATTACAGGGTGAGCAATCAATATACTTTAGAGGATTCGGGTTTTAGTGTCCTCTGGCCCCTTAAAGAATTTAATGGAGAGCTGCACTCAGCCAAGAAACATGTCCTCACTGAAGCAAGTTATGAGATTTTGGGCGGAATCGATTAGAATGATGAAAAAGGTGGATAAAACTGGGTCCAGGTCGTTTTTTCGACCTGGACCCAGTTTTATCCACTAAAGTTAGTTCTTAGGCGAGAAATACAAATCTGTCTCCTAAAAGGCACCGAGTGACCTCTACAGTACATACACTCACAAACACAGATGAACTGTTTTTTTCAGCTGGGGCCACAGGTGCAGCTTTACAGTGATGTTCCTACTGCTGAAACATCACTGTATTACAGTATTAGATGCAACGCATTCTCATACTGTTTTGTACGATATGGTACAAGAACTTATGCACAACAATACAGATGATATCTTGCGGAATGACGTCGACTGCGGACCGGTCACTTGACGTGTTGTACGTTTAGCCGAGAAAAGGTGACTGTGAGCCGGGTACCGGCCACGGTGAGGGGACAGTCATTAACAGTGGTTGTTACAGTTAAGTTTAGCCGACAAAATAACTAGTTAATTAGAAAAATGATTGTGGTTTGGGTCAAATTTCGGCCCCCTTAAGTAGTACTCCGGGGACACCAATACCCGTTTCCTGGGTGAAAGTCTTTTGTTTTCCCTTTAACTTCTTCCGGGACACAAACTCCGCTGCCCTGCTTGAAAGCCCTGTGTTTTAGGACCCGCACCACCCCGACCTACGCAGATCCCTGCGGTCTTATACAGTGGGGGTGTAGTGGAAGTTTCCTTTGCAGCAGGGGGGAAGTTTTCAGAGTTTAGTAAATTGAAACAAATAAGACAGACTGAGACTAAAACCAAGTTGGGTTTTTGTATTTTATTAAAAATATATATTTGCAAATATAGGAGCAACATGATTTCACAAAAGGCCGCAGCCCAGTGTGGAGTCAGTTTCTCAAACGAGTGAACAGAAACACTAGGCTTATATGCATCTTCAGAGTGACAGCACACACGCACTTGGCTTAGTATGACGCTACAATTTTTACATGCAATCTGTTACACATGAAGACAATCAAGAAAATACAAGAGACATCTTGGAGACATCTCACCTCCTCCTCCCTGTACGACTGTCATCCCCCCAATTAAACTAACAGCTAAACTGGCATGGGAAAACTAGAGATAGTTTTAGGGTGACCTTGTACCTTTATCGGTTAAGGCAAACAGTGTTCACATAATGTTCCAGACTGGATGTCTCACAAAGTTAGAATCAAAATCTACATGTGGGAAATGAGATTAACTCTCTCAGCATTTGTGAGAGAATTAAAGTACAAATTAAACATAAAAATATAAGGAATTATGCTTAAATGTAATTTTCCCATTACAGGGGCCATACAGTAATAAATAGGTGGAGAACATACAAATAACTGCATAAGTGGGGTCATCCCTACCTTGGCCATTCACCTACACATACTTTATCATTCCAATACGCATCTTGCACACTACATTTGCACTATTACTTTGCACTCTACATCCCACTCCATGTGTACTTGTATTGATATGTCTTATTTGTATAGTTGTATTTTTTTGTATATTGTGCTTATGTGCCTATATGTATGTTGTCTCTATTATAAAGTATGTATCTATATGGCCAATAAAACTGATTCGGTAGGGGAACATTCTCTAAAGGTTGCAACGGTAGGGGAACATTGCGGGAATGTTCTCTAAAGGTTGCAACGTTAGGGGAATGTTCTCTAAAGTAACCTAACCTTCAGGGTATGTTCCCAGAACGTTCTATAATTTTACCCATTATATGTAATTCTCACTCTCTTTTAATCCATGAGGTCAGGATTATTTGCAGACTGAGCCCTGATTTATGTCATAGTCCTGCAGATTAATACTCAGGTCACAGAGAGGCGTACATCCTAAGATTGACAACTAATCATCAGTGTAACTCGGGTTGATTGTCATGTTATTTCAAAGGTTAAATCCCTTCAGATATGTTTGCAGGATCAGCTGTCAGATCAGGACACTTACCAGGTGACATTACTGTATTGCAAATGTGGGCCTTAAATGTCAAAATCATTCTACAGTCAAATAATTAACTGGGATCTACCAGAGATGTCTGACCTGGTGGATTATGGGACCAGGTTTTACCCTTAGTAATATAAAAAAACTATACGTACCTTATTCCTGTTCCTGATTGTTTTGTGATGTTTGTTGTTACAGTAATACTACTCCCACTTCTGTCATCTGTTCTTTTTCATTATAACATGAATGAAACAAGGGATTACTATCAGATTCTTCATGGGTCAAATCACGGTTGATAGCCACCCAAGTTCAAAGCTTTTTGTTTAACATCAGGTGGCTGATTATGCATATTCTGCTATCGCAAAAGGGTCAAAATGAATTCATAAAACATACCTTGAACAATCACATTAGATACAACTTGTATCAGTCATTTAGGCAATGACCTCAAAAAGATTGATGCTTAAATCATTGTGTTTATCAGCACATTTTTTTGATACCTTCGCTCAAAGGTAGATACATAAAGGGAATCATGAGAGAAAATATGCCTCTTTTAACATTTCTGTTTTGTTTTGTTCAGATTTTTGATAAAACACAGACAAACAGTGAAAAAAATACAAAAACAATAAAGACATAAAAAACATAAGGAAAAAAGGTAAAAACGTGGGACACATAATATTCAAGAATGATAACAAACAGCAGGAGTGATACAGAGAGTCTAGTAAATTGGACAGACACGGTTGTTTGATTATGCTAATCTGATCAATATTTTTCAATAGGTTTATACCACATTTTAACATACCAAGCCTGTCTCCTAAAAACAATATTCCCACACAAATAAACTGCTTTCTCAATTAAGAATCGAGGGAAACGTATTTTATCCTGGATTGCGTTTGTGTTTGACTGATAGGTGAAATAATCAAGCCTGCATGTATTCAAATGTATTTTCATATTTCATATTTTCTATAATGTGTTATTACGATCGAGGGAGAAGGTCACAGGGAGGCAAAGTGGCCCCTATGCGTGCGATGGTGGCATCTGGTTCAGATGTTTAAGTTAATAATAAATAAGAGACCCTGATTGAGTAACTAATTGAGTAACTTATGACTTTTGGAGGGGGCCTACAGGATGCTTGAGTCTATCAGAGCATTGAAACCTGTCAGTATTAGGATAATATCATGGATGAGGGTTTCCAGATGTGAGTTTCAGGATCTATAAGACAAGGTATAAGATAAGGTCAATCCGAAGTTCGGAGAGAGCACTTGGGTCTGTGCAGCGGTGCATGGCTATGTGTTCTCCCTCATGAGAATCTTGTTCAATATTGAATAAAGCTGCCTATAATCTTAAATCATCGGAGTCGTCATCTTTGAGCATCTCCATCATCAATTTCCAGAGGGTTCCATCTCTCATTTGACGTTTCACTAATATGATTCTAATCAAAGTCCATGCAGGGAAGAGGTCGAGGGGGATGGACGAGTCAAACAAACATGGGAACGCTAGTCGTGTCCCGTGTGAAAACAAAAGTCACCATACGTTACATAGGGCAACTACCATCTTTTTCAACCTGGACCCTACTTTCCTATGTTTTTGTGTCTAAGTGACTAACGGGATCAACAATCTTTGACATTGGTCCAGTATGAAGCAAGATCGCTGCAGTTGGCATCGGCGAAACAAGCTACAATGTAAGTTAAAATGGCAATAGTCCAGCTTGTATTTACCTTCACAAAAGTGCTTGTTTTATCTGCCGCCCCCACTACACCTTTGCTTTCGACTCTGCCATCCTGGTCTTCTCCTCCAGGGAGCTGTCACCTGTCATCAGCAGGTGTGGATCCCTCTGTCCAGCGCGCTTTGTCTTTAACAATAGAAGAGGTGAGGGCGGAGTTAAGGAGACTGCATACAGGGAAAGCGGCAGGTCCAGACGTTGTGTGTCCAAAACTACTGAAGGACTGTGCAACTCAATTAGCGGAGCCCCTCCAGAAGCTCTTCAACCTGAGTCTACAGACAGAGAAAGTCCGGGTGTTGTGGAAAACATCCTGTCTCGTACCAGTGCTCAAAACAGGACGCCTGGTGGAGATGAATGACTACAGGCTAGTGGCGTTAACATCCCACATTATGAAGACTCTGGAGCGGCTGCTTCTCCGCCACATAAAACCATAGGTTGCACAATTAGATCCCCTTCAGTTTGCCTACCAGGAACATATAGGAGTGGAGGATACGGTCCTCTTCATGTTGCACCGGGCCTATGCCTATCTGGATGTGCCTGGTTCTTATGTAAGGATCATGTCTTTTACTTTTCTAGTGCATTTAACACCATCCAGCCCCTTCTACTGAGAGACAAGCTCGTAAGTATAGGGGTGGCCCCCTCCTTGACCAACTGGATAATGGACTACTTAACATCAAGGCTGCAGTTTGTCAAGTTGGGGAAGTGTGTTTCTGGGTCGCTGGAATGCAGTATGGGGGCTCCACAGGGGACGGTTCGGGCTCCGTTCCTGTTCACTTTGTACACATCGGACTTTAAGTACAATTCTGAGTCCTGCCACATCCAGAAGTATTCAGATGCTACGGCTGTTGTGGCATGTGTGCGAGGTGGACGGGAGGAGGAGTACAGGGACCTTGTGGAAGACTTCTGTGATTGGAGCAATAAGAATTGTCTCCTCCTGAACACCACCAAGACTAAAGAGATGGTGGTGGATTTTAGGAAGTCAAAGCCAACCTGCCATCCGGTCTGCATAAAGGGGGAGGCCATTGAGGTTGTGCAGACCTACAAGTACTTGGGTGTACTCTTGGACAGTAAGCTTGACTGATCTGCTTATACAGATGCTCTGTATAAAAGGGACAGAGCCGTCTCTTCTTTCTCAGGAGGCTCAGATCTTTTGACATTTGTAGCGATTTGCTGCTCATGTTTTATCAGACTGTGATGGCGAGTGTCCTGTTTAATGGTGCAGTTTGTTGGGGTGGTAACATGACAGACAAGAACAGCAGACGACTCGATAAGCTGGTCAAAAAGGCCAGCTCAGTGCTGGGCAGAAGACTGGACTCATTGGGAACTGTAGTAGAGGGGCGTGCATGCAACAAACTGTACGCCATAATGGGTAATGACAACCACCCCTTCTACAACGTCCTGGCTGGACAGAGGAGCAGTTACAGTGAGCGACTGCTCTCGCTGCACTGTAATGGTGTAGACACATATAGCCGACGGGCGACCGTTGAAAGAAAACCCCGTCGATATGATCAGTCGCGTCCCCAAGGTCCAAAAAAGTGCCACAGAACAGACCAAAAAGACGAGACGTAATACATCTCTATAACAGCAGGCGCCGCTAATCTGTAATGTTGTCCAAGAAATGAAAACCGGCAGCTGATTGGACGAACGCGTCACATGGGTTGGTTTTCTCCGGATATTCAGAGCCAGACTGTCATGGCGGCTGTTCAGAATACGATCTCATATTGTACTAAAATAGTTCACTGAAACGTGTTTCTGAAAACATTTTAAGCGAGAAATAGGCCGTGCAGTTGCTGAATCTGTCTTCATTTCAGCTCAACAAAGGTCAGTTTAAAAGATTTTCATCAGATTTTGAGAGACTGTAGTCACCTCATTCCGCTCGTCATTTCCGGGTGAGTCCCGACTGCCCTGCCGCTGACCGAACATGTCAGGTCGGCCAAAATGAACACCGACAGCCCCCCAGACGGACGACGGCACGGGACACACCGAACAGATTTGAGTCACTGACCTCGCCAGACTGTCCCACGGCCGATAATCGGCCTGATGTGTCCCGGCCTTTAGACAGAGAGGTTCAGGAGATCCTTTGTCCCCACAGGCATCAGGCTATTTAACACCAACAAATGACACCCCTCCCCCTCCCTTAATCCCCTTAACCCTTAACCCAAATATACTATAATTATGCTGCTTTTATTCTGTTTTTAACTCTCTTGTGTATGCATTCGCATTGTATTTATTTATTAATTATGGGGAACTGTGTGGTGTATAGGAATGTGTGTTTATGTGTGAGCTGCTGGACACTCGAATTTCCCCATGGGAATGAATAAAGTATCTTCTATCTATCTATCTATCTAGCTATCTATCTATCTATCTATCTATCTATCTATCTATGGAACATACTTATTTTAACCCAAACCATTATCTTTTCCTAAACCTAGCCAAGTAGTTTTGTTTCCCTTGAAACGTAATTGAGAATGCAGTTTAGTTGTATGGGAACCTTCATTTTTTAGGAGACAAGGTTAAACATGCAGATACATAAAAGATAAATGCCAAGGTTTTCCCTAGCATCATAAGGTTTAGGTGCAGCACCCAAGTCGAATTGGGTAACCTAAGTCAAATGAATGTAACTAAATTACTTTTCTCAGATCTAATGATTGTACTTCCATCTCTTTAGCAAGTTTAGCCTTTAAGCTTTTTGAGTGTTATTTATTAGCTGCTCTAGGTTTTCCAAAGTTTTAGACACATATGGAAATAAAAATGGTCCAAAATTATGTGAAATTGCAATTTTTTTTTTCTTGAGGGAGGTCCCCTAAACCCTAAATGCACCTAAGTCTTCCACAAACCTAGGGAAAATACTGGATATATAAACCAAAGAAAACATGAATGATTTGAGTTTTAAGGACACCAAATGTGTTACCTGTATTTCAATGTTACAGCTTGCCAGGGTCGATACATTATAAGAAAAACCTGAATAAAGAGAAACATAACAAATGGAGATACTTCCATAACGGTGTACTATATAAAAAAAATTAAGCAATTAACATCCCTACTGTGCTAATAATGTACGTGAAACATTGAAAAGACCAGTGTATATTTGGTCTGGTCGGTACACTGGTCCACAGAAATTAAATAAATAAAGTGATTTGGTCATTCTGAAGCCTAATCCCCGCAGTGAGGGAATTTTATTTTACTGTGGGGACATTTTCCTGACATGGCTGGGTCCACTTCTTCCCTTAGGGTAGAAGGGTCACTGCAAATCAATTCAAATTATTGTTGACTGCCATGGAAGCTGCTCTCGAGGCTCATGTAACAATGTGTAGACATGTCTCATACCAGAGGGATTAGGGACTGTTGGTAGAACTGTTGGAACCAGTTATACAGTGATGTTGGACGGACAACTGAGAGGGCCATGGCATTGACAGCTGTTTTGTATATACAGTACAGGCCAAAAGTTTGGACACACCTTCTCATTCAATGTGTTTCTTTTTTATTTTCATGACTATTTACATTGTAGATTCTCACTGAAGGCATCAAAACTATGAATGAACACATATGGAATTATGTACTTAACAAAAAAGTGTGAAATAACTGAAAACATGTCATATATTTTAGATTCTTCAAAGTAGCCACCCTTTGCTTTTTTATTAATAAGGGAAAAAATTCCACTAATTAACCCTGACAAGGCACACCTGTGAAGTGGAAACCATTTCAGGTGACTACCTCATGAAGCTCATTGAGAGAACACCAAGGGTTTGCAGAGTTATCAAAAAAAGCAAAGGGTGGCTACTTTGAAGAATCTAAAATATAAGACATGTTTTCAGTTATTTCACACTTTTTGTTAAGTACATAATTCCATAAGTGTTCATTCATAGTTTTGATGCCTTCAGTGAGAATCTACAATGTAAATAGTCATGAAAATAAAGAAACACATTGAATGAGAAGATGTGTCCAAACTTTTGCCCTGTACTGTATTTGCTTCTGTTTCTGTATTTCTTCTTATTATGTTTGTTTGTGTATGTATTAGGGCTGAAAGATTAATAGTTTTCAAATTGGAATCGAGATTTGAAAGAATCTGATTAGCTAATCATGAAGACTGTGATTAATCAAATGTGAATATTGAGTTGAATGTTTGGTGTAACATTTAGTTTAACATTTTTTAATTCTGTTTTTATTATTATATTTACTGCTTTTTCATAAGATAAATGCTGGAATAATGTTACATATCACAGATTGTTTACAGAAATGTCCTATTTTCAGTGGATTTTTCATTTATTTTCTATTAAATTACTTAACATGATCTTGGAAGTTGCTAAATGTAGATGCTGCTATTGAACTGAGGTATTTCAGGAATTCCATTTCACAGGAAAGTACTGATATGTTTTATTGGAATTGTTTTTATTATTATAACTTTAGCTGTGATAAATGTTCTGTGTTTGACTGTTCAATGCCCCATGCTTATTAAAAGAAAAACACTTATTGCAGGCAATTCGTATCCATGTTCTCATCCTTGCATAAGAATATCGAGCAGTTATGATGGTGTTTCATGGTATAATGCTCATGACATGTTTAATCGGTTACACAGTAAATATTTAACTTTAGCTGATGTTTAGCTTTAAAAAAAATTGCAAATTGAATCGTAATCGCAATATCTGGCAGAAAAATTCCAATTAAATTTTTAGCCAAATCGTTCAGCCCTAGTATGTATGCACCTATCACCAAGGGAAATTCCACTTAGGGTAACTACTGTGGCAATAAAATTGCTTTCTGATTGTGATTTCTGATTCAGATGAGGTTGCCTATCAAGCCAGAGGGGCCAGCTACGGCAGTTTGGCCCAAGCATATACAATGTAGACATAAGGCCAGGTCAAGCTGCAAAGTATGTGCTCTTTGCTTAGCTGAGAGTGGGAGTTAAAGGCAGCTTAAAGGTACCTTAGGTCAAGGCTAGAAAATGGTGTCGCCTCTCAGAGGAACCAACAGATACCCACTGCAAGGCCTAGTGATGCGCCAAAACATCATGTAACATGAATACTGGGCTTCTTTAGGAATACTCACCCAACTTTTGGCAAGTTTTACTGTGAATTGATAACTTCAACATAATGAAAATGACTAAAAAAACAATTAAGCAGAGCTAAATATGAATGCACTCATGGTGCTGGAAGACATTTTGGATACAACACAGAAAACTCTCTACCTACTCAGCCAGACAGACATTACTCAGGAGTTAATTACATTAAAAGTTATAATCAAAAATGATATTCATAGAGTTATGAGATGAAAGTTTAGAAGTGAAAAGGTGCATTCCAGCTCTCAGATCGTGTCACACACACACACACACACACACACACACACACACACACACACACACACACACACACACACACTTCTGGGAAGCGATAAGAGAAATCAATGTAGGCACAAAAAAAGTCCCAAACACAGAAAACTACAACTTAAGAATCTATGTGAATCTGAAATTCAATCATCTGAGGAAATGGAGCTTAACAACTTAATGGGAAGAACCAAAGGTGGTAATTATGGAGGGAAATTATTTGCCATGCCTCTCTGAGAATCATATGAGGCATATAAGAGTGGGAATCCAAAATGATTTCATTTACCAATCTTATAAATCTTTCGATGAATCAAAAGACAGAAGAAACTGTGTGCTGAAGAAGTAAAGAAGAACTTGGTTAACATGTAAATACTGGACTGTCACTTTGGTCCCAATACCACTAAAAGAGCAACGAAGACCACCTAAACTAACCTGACGCCCCAGATGGTTTGCTACACAGAAGCATCGGAGAGCCGTCATTGGAGACTGTTTAGTAAAGGGCAGGCACTTTAAAAAAAAATACCAGGCAGGTGATTGGATGAACCATCTCTCTATCATGTCCACCATTGTTGTTTTGAACGAACAGTCGCGGCCGTCATACACACCTTAGTCTCGCTCTGCCAGACCTTACTTCCCAGCGCTGCGGAGGAAGGTCTGGCTAGTGCACACAGCATTCCTGGATGGGAGAAAAATGTGCTCTGGTTTATTGCCATTTCTTTAAACCAATCACAATCGTCTTGGGGGGGGGCTAAGCGCCGGACGGAGCCACAGTGCCGCTGCAAAATAGCCTCGAGAAGGAACTTGTTTTGGTGGAACGTGTGTACGTTCAAAGGTTGTTTTAGTCGTGCAACAGAAAACTCAGATTGGACAGAAAAGTGAGGGACATCTGCCAAAATGAGGGACATCCGGCAGAATTCCCGGCGGCCCCTGAACAATCCCGGAAATGAAACGTTGTTGATACAACTACACACACCTAAACCATGCCTCTAGCTGCCCGTAGTTCCTCACTGATTGGTTCGGTAAGGTGGTAGTTCAGACAGAAACGCATTACTTGAAGTCTGACAGGTGGATTTCCGTGTGATATGAGATCCCACAATTTGCAGGCGTGTTTATGATCTCACTTTCACAGTGGGAATGGCACTAGAGTGACAGGGAGTGAATCCCAGATAATACACTTGAGTTGAAGATGCCTTTCTGAACTTCAGGTCAGATCCGGAAAAAAGAATATGAAAATAAGCAAAGAGCTAAAACCTAAATGAAAAAGATTGATTCCCTTTTTTAAATTACTTAAATCAATTTCTATTAAAACAACTAAAGCCCACACAGGCTGACTGAGAGCAATAGACAGGAGGTAAGTTAATGAAAACACGAGAAAGGCAGGGGTAGGATTTTCTGTTGATTCAGGAAGGTAAAAGGAGAGAAATGGAGTAGTGAGAAAAAGACAGGATGAGAATTTGACCTGCATACAGTTAATGGAAAAAGTGTTAAGACAGCAAAGGAGAACAGAGGATTGCAAGAGATAGAGAATAGGCAGATAGAAAGAGAAGCCAGAAAGAAATGAGAAATAAAGAAAGTGATTTACACTGACAGATGGATGAAGAGAAAGGGACGGAAAAGAGAGAAGGCGAGACAATTCAGGGAGGTAATGCAGTATTGAGCAGAGGTTCAATGTTTCACTATAACTCTGACTGAGCAGCTGCCTGCCTCCTTAAACCTCCCAGCTTATCTCTAGCTTTACAACCTTACTTTCCTTGCCTCTCCCCAAAATATCGAAAAAATACAAATATACAATCAAACATTTGTAGATAAATGGTTTGCTGTTACCTTGCAATCTATCATGACATTGGTATTGATGATATTTTTTGGTTTATGCTACATTACTTGGATCTTTGAGTTTTGCAGCGCAGCAGCGTTGTAGTACTCGAGACTGGTCTTGTTCTCAAGACCACTTTTCGAAGGTCTCGGTCTCGTCTCGTCTCGGAATAGACCACATTTTTACTCGGTCTTGTCTCAGTCTCGGATGAAGAGGATTTTATTTCAAGACCGATCAAGACCACAACTTCAGGGATATCCCTAATTTGCCTGTGTATTGTCTGATTTATGTGTTAACAGCATTACTGTGAATGGATGTAAAAATTCCTGCTTCAAATGCAACCAATAACTTGACTAATTTCTAGTTTGAAATGTGTCACTGTTAACTCCCCGTTCCCCGGTCCCCCTTAACACGCGATCAACCTTGTTTCGTTTTTGTAAAACTTCCTTTTCCCTCTCTTCCTTTTCTCCTTTCCAATAACCAAACACAGCATTTTCTTCTTTTTCAAATGGAATTCAATTAGTTGAGGACAAAGAAAGAAACAGTGATAGATCAGATGGGTAACACAATATCGAACGGCAGGCTAGTGTATCAGTGCCAGACACTGTGAGCAAGCAGATTTTTACCTTTGTAGAGTACTTATCTTTAAACTTTAAAACCTTTGCCATTTTCAGGAAATTACTTCTTTGCAACAAATGGTATAAGTCATATTTGGTGCTACAATATGACAAAGTACTGAGCACTGACATATCACATAATAGACATTTTCATAGTAGACACGTTTCTGAATCTAAGACATTTGATGTTCATTTTGACATTTGTCATTTGTCTTAAAGGTAGGTTCACACTAGCCTGGTCCTATCAGACTCTCGTACATTTCTTTGAAATATTGCTGTACTGTGCTGTACCAGCCCTAGTTGTTTCTGGTGTGCGTCATGGACCAGCTAATCATCACTGTGGCATGCATGACAGACGGTTCTGCCTGAACTACCACAAGCTTTGCGTCTCTGCAAACTCCATCAGCTGTTCGCCTCTGAACCTGCAAACAGACACCGGTACCTCAATCTCATGGTTGAGAGGGTGGGGAATGTCTCTTATGCTTCTCGTTTCTTTCACTTTCTCCCCCTCCTCCCCACATCCCCTCCTTTATCTCTCTCATTCTCACTAATGTGCTCCTCCATCTCGCCCTCTCCCAACAGTACATCCATCAATAAGCGAGCGTGACTCGCTGCCTTCCTTCCAGGTCTGTAGCCTCTTCCTCGTCTATCTTTCGTTTCTCTTATTTCCTCCCATTTCACTTCCTATCTTAATTTTCTAGCATTAGCCTCACTCAGCCGCTATTGCTTACTTCTCTCAAGTTCTTTTCGCTCTCATTTTTACCAATTTCATCCCGCCTTTGCTCTATCAATATCCAGGAAAGATTCACCGTCTCTATTTCACATATTTTTTTAGGCTATATCTCTTTCTCCTGTTTTCCCATATCCTTCATTCTGTCTTGTATCTTCCTCTCTTTATAGCTTTTCTGTCCAAGGCCTCTTCCTTCGTTTATTTCTCTAACGTCTCCTTTTTATTTTCCTGCCTCATCAAGGACTTTACCCCATGTCCCTGTCTTCCTCCGTCTGTCACTGTCCAAGGACTCCAAAGATATTGCTCTTTACACAGAGATGAAAAGGAAATGATACAGTTCCACCAAAGATGTACTACTGACTACTAAAAATAGCACTTATGAATTATATAAATCATTCATTGTTTTAAGATTTCAACAGTAATTGTGCTTACTCACTGGGTGCTAAATAAGACTCTTAGACATCACATCTGCACTAAGTGCAACTTGCACAATAAGTTTATCTACATCTTCATCATTACTAGTTAAGCAGTTGTACATTTTGTATTCCAAACTTGTATATATGTTAAATATTTGTTCTTGTATTCTGTCCTATTATTATTTCATGTATATTGTATGTATGTATATTGTATCCTATTATTTCATGTATATTATATCCTCGTAGTTCATGTATATTCTGTGCTGTGTGACTGATATTTTGCTGCTGTAACACTGTAATTTCCCATTTTTGGGATCAATATCTATCTATCTATCTATCTATCTATCTATCTATCTATATATATATATATATATATATATATAAAACATACAGTACAGTCATCACTGAGAGGGCAGTCATCGCTGTCCTGTAAGTGTTCAGCTTTTTGATGCCGCCACCAAAACTTTTTGTAGTTAAAATCACATTTTTTCTCATACTTATGACACATGTACATTTGTTTGAGCGCACACAGGGCGCACGTTAACACAGGTGCGCACGTGTGTGTGTGTGGTGTGTGTGTCTGTGTGTGTCACAAAAACTAACCTTTGCATCAAGTGAAACAGGCCCCTTGGCTACCTACATAATAAGCTGTTTTAAATTTAAAATGTTCAATGCCTTATCGCGCTGATGTGACCGAGCCCGACCCGAACCCGAACATAATTTCTAAATATCTGTCCGAACCCATATATCCATCCTCTAATGTGGATGCAACAACAGTGGTGTTGTCATTACTTAGAATTCCTCATGGGGGTGACAGAAACTACACACTATAGCTTTAAGAACTTTCAAACACAGCAGCAATTCAAAGTTTGATGTAACGACGATTAGTTCCTGCTGAAAATCTGCTTGGTGATTTATTTTTTTAAATAATAAGAAAATTGTTTTATGCAGCATATACTTGTTTCTTAGTGTAAGCCAATCGTGGTCCATGCACTTATGTATGCCTGCAGAGAAAAGTCAAAGGGGAGAGAATAAAAGCTAAAGAGAATACAGATGAAGAGGGAGGAAGATATGGAAGCTGAGAATGACAGTAACAAAAGAGAGAAAACTCAAGAGAGAGGAACAGAAACATTGTTGAGGGACTTTGCTTCCTTTACACGCTGTTCTATCACGATAAACAAGGCTGAACGGCATGATACACTGGCTGAGGATTTACCCTCACACAAACACACACACAGGTTAACACAAAGGGATGCACAGAGAGAGAAAAACATTAGCACATAACTGTCCACACACACAAACAAACACACACACACACACACACACACACACACACACACACACACACACACAGCTCCAACAGCTGAACATGGCAGGTGTTCAAACTGAAACAAGTGACTGCCCTTTCACTGACCTCAGGAAGAGAGGAAAGGCACACACACACACACACACACACACACACACACACACACACACACACACACACACACACACACACACACACACACACACACACACAAAACTGAAAAGGAGAAAAGGAGAAAAGGAGAAAAGAAGAGTTTGCAGGTTGCTGTTTTCTCTCAGACAGGCAGAGACAGTAAAAGCTGTTTAACTAGAATATGAATGCCCTACAGGTCAACATCATGTGGCCAAAAAGTCCTGTTTCTCTTTTTCTTGTTTGTACCGAAGCTCACAGCTAAAGTGTAAGCCATGACATGGAAAGCACAATTATATATATATATATATATATATATTTTTTTATTGTCTTGTTAAGTGCCTTGCATGCAAAAGCGTCCCTGTGTGAGTGTGACTGCCCTGTTTAAAACAGTTTAAAGGGGGATGAAGACAGCTGCTGCTGTGCACAGATCTGTTGTGTAAAACTTTTGACTTTCAACTGTTGGGGACACAGGACTTTCAGGCGATGTAATGCACCTTCTGGCAGCCATACTAGAGGTCGAGCTCTCGGGCAAGAGGTAAACATTACATTCCTTAGCTTATTAGGCTTAATAGTTTAGGATGTATTTAGGATATAGGATATATGCAGTTAATACTCATAAATACTTGATTAGGGCTCAAAATGTAGGCCAATTACCAGAACCAGAAGCAGAATCATCAGAATACTTTATTGATCCCCTCAGGGAAGCTATTTTGTTGCAGTTTTTAAGGACAACACCAGAAAAGAGAAGGCATGGAGTTTAATTGCAGGAGTGCTTGGAGTGGAAGGTAGATACTAGCTTGATAAACTTATGTAAAGTACTTGTAGAGACAATAAAATCTGCTAGTCGGGCAGCAAGACGCTTCGCTTCTGAGGTGGTCCCGGTGTGCTATGGAGCGTGGCGGAGGACGGAACAAAACTGCAGCACAGCCGGGACGTAGCACAGCCGCGCCCAGTGGAGAATCAGAGTTAGTCGTTTCCGTTTAGTCTTCTTTTGTCTCTATAGTCATATAACAATGTGCACATTGATGCGACATCCCTGCAGCATGCAGGGATGTCACATATATATATATATATATATATGTGTTCACCTCCAATTATTGTTTACATAATTCTCAACCTATAAAACAATTGTTATGAAAAGACGTTGTTAAGTTTTTAACCTTTGGTGGCATTGTAGCAATATTTTGTATGTCCCTGAAATTTTTTAGCATATGCACAAGTACGTGAAGATGGGTGTAACTAGGGATCGACCGATACTGTTTTTTCAAGGCCGACGATTATTAGTAGTTAATGAAACCGATAACCGATATTTAGAACCAATCTTTAAGTCAAAGTTAAGATTTTGGAATGTTACAAACTCCAACACAAAACTCTGTTTAAATGCTTTAAGCAATTATTTAATAAATGAGAAACTTCCAACATAATACCCAGTAAAAGATAGTCGGATAGTGTTGTGGGCGGGACATTAAGTCGGACTCAGTGGTGAGTGAAACCGAAGCAGAGGGACAGACACAGAGCTGTAGCAGAGCCAAAGTAGCACACTTTTTACATGTTTTTTATGTACAAGTATGAAACGAAACGCTACACAGTTACTTTAAACATATCTAATCTCTCTAAAGTTGCATTCTTTGATAAACTTTGTTCGCTTGACAACAGGTGAAAACAACATCCAGGGATTCATAGAGACTGCAGAGTCACACGAGCCAACCCACAGTGCAGCGTCTGAACAGGTGGACATCATCGTCCATGTAAAAATAATGGTGGCACCTATACCAGTTATTCCTGACACAAATATACAGGTACACCCGAGCCGGAATAGTTGACATTTGTGGAATTAAGTACAAGTCTGCCTTCTTCTGTGAAAGGGCAACACTTTCAGTACCAAAGTGAGCCAGTGAGCATGAACATCAGCTAGTCAGCTGACATGCTAGTAGTTAGTTCACCACCAATCAACCCCATTATTACCTCTACATGGAGAATGTGCCTTAAGTGTACTCTGGGAGATGGCTGGAGAAGTTATTGTCACACAATTCTTGGTTAATTGATATGGTAATATTGCTGTAATTGGACACAAACAGCATGTTTTATGTTTCAGGGTTAGCTTATTTGACACAGTTAATGACATAATGCAGTGCCATGATAAGGGCTGACAGGCATCACGACACCTTCTACTCAAATATAAAGATGGGATCACTCTGAACAACCAGTCATCTCATAACCTTTTTCCTCCAAACGCCCAGGTTTTTTTAAACGTGAGAAAACACGCTAAAATAGTCGATAGACTCCTTTCTCAGTGGCAGTTGACAAGTATGCCTTGCCTGGTGTGTCACATTCAATGTCACAAACACGGCAGAAAACCAGGTTAGTAAACACTAGGAAGCAGCTCAGTGAAAATGTTACATGGTTACTTCTTTTTTATATGTTGCTAATTCAATCCCAGTGTTCGAGCGCTGCTTACATGGAGACGGCCAGAATTTGTGGCTGAGATGACAAAGAGTCGCAGAAGTTACCGATGGAATGTCCTGGGAATGAGTGCCGATTGTAACCTTTTAAAATAACGACAAAAGCCAGATGTTAGTGGTGTTAGTGGGCTTGAGATTCTGTCCTCATCATCAAGACAAATTCACTTCCCCAAAGAAATATCCAGTTTTACTCAGTGGATCTGCAGGCAGAGAGGCATGGGATGGAGAATTGCTTGATTTCTGGCTGTAATTATGTCCGTGTTAACACAGCTGCAGTGTTTATCAAAAGTCTATTAAACAACCAGATGGCTGCTGTTTTTAATCGCGCAAACACACTTTTCCTGTCACACACAAACATACACACACACACTTTCACAGCATTGATGTAACATAATGTAAAATCATTTCTCTGATGGTCTCTGGACTCTTTGATGTCTGTGTTTGGGGTCTACTGCAGGTCAACAATCCAGAGATGCAACAAGAAACGATGAACAAGTCACACCTTTCTCACTTTCATTTCTTTTCTAAGGTCCTGTCTGGCTTCTCAGTTTTCTTCTTACTTTGTCAAACTATTTATTGAAATCCTTACTTGCAGACCTATTCTATACTTTCATTTATACTGAAGCACACAAATACTGGATGATGCAAACTGTATCTGACAGAGTGCATTGTCATGTTTCCAGTACCACCAACTGTGCAGTATCTTATAAAGGGTAGAGGAGATTAAAATAAACAAACACCTGCACAATGAAACACTGATTCGACTTGACGCAATGTTTGGAGCCAACGGGCGAACTAACTATCACCGTCTGATCCCATAACAGGACACTTGCTGCGTACACTGTTTCAAGACATGACAGTATCCACACAAGCATTGCGCAGCGCTACCCGCACAGAGATAATGGTGACTGACAACAGGGAAGAGGCACAGTCCATCCCACTGAGTGTCCTTCGCCCACGGCCGAGCCTACCTCCGCGGCGATTACTCTTCTGCTGACTCTGACAGCTCTGACTGACGTGCAGGTAACTCCAGTGCTAATGACAAAGATGGTTTTTGGGGCATACTGTTTACTCAGTTAAGATTTAGGGGGTTTAACTGTGACTGTGAACATACTTTCTTTGACTGATTTTGGTAACTTTAACGACTCCAGAGCAGGGTTATTTGGGTTGTATTTAACACTTTCTTTTTTTTGAAGGATGGATGAATATTTTTTGTTAAGCTTGGATGCCAGGTTTAAATGAACTGCAATGACCTTTTGAACTGAACAGATTCTACTGGGGGTTAAAATACTGAATTGTGTGCCTTGTTGATACTGTTGAAGTTTGGTGAATATACTTGAGAGGGTTTATGATTTAGCTTTAAGGTCATATTTACTTTGTGTTTTGATATTATTTAATTTATTTGTCAGACAAGAAGACTCTGATTGGCACTTCTGACAATCAAACTGCTACAGTTTGCACATATCACACATATACAAGCTGCAGCATCAGTTGGAGGCAAATACGTGTTGAAAAAATGCCAACGTATATAAAGTTTAAAATATGCATGCATTTTGATTTTACAGTGAATACCAATTTAGGCGTAGGCCATGAAATATCTTAACAACCTGAATATGAGAATGCCAACTAAATGTAACAGCAGTGGTGGAAGAAGTAATCAGATCCTTTACTTAAATGGATACTTTGCAGATTTGAACCCAGCTCTGTGTCATCTTTGTGTTGGCAGTGTGTTTACTAGGGCTGTATTCAACCAAAGAAAATCTTGGTCAACTGAAATTCTCCCTACTCTTTAATTTAAGTGAGGGATTCCTCCAAACTATAGTCAATACAGCCTCTTTCAAAACAGTTAGTTGCCTGCTGCTTTTATTTTACAACATCTGGCCAGTTAAACCAGTTAGTGTGAATCTACTAGGAGCCTTTGTCCATTAGCAGATGGTTGCTGATGTTCAACAGGGGCCTACACTTGGACTAGAGGGTAAATTATAATAGAAATGCTACAGTAACAGACTCACAACTCATCCAGTCCAGGGTCCCTATAGTTCTTCCAGAAGTCACTGAGGTAAACATGGTCTGTCCAAACCCCAGAACCAGCAGAATGCTCTTTTTTGGCCAGCGGAACCTTGTGTCCTCATTTGTCCAAAAACTGAGAAGCCCTTATTGAGCTCCAAGACAGTTATAGCTTAATTATTCAACATGCTTTGTAAATGGGACAGCCTTGTAGCATTATACATTTGGCACCCTGAATGGCGGTACTTGAGCAACAAACCAAAAGACATTTTCAACCCAAGGCTGCTAAAGAAGCCACTTTTCCAAATGGAGCTGTGTATTGCTTAAAATAAATATTTTGTAACAGCCTCTGAATTTACCTCACATATACAGTATAGGCAGATATATACATGCACACAAAGACCTATTACAGTTTTTTTCCAATTGCTAACACACTAAAATGACATGCATAGCACAATTATTTAAACTGACACACAGAGCAAAACCCCTTCTCAAGTCTCCAAAAGTCTAAACACATTTTCTGCTTTACACACATTTTGCAATTCAAAATGGCACTTTTTAAATGCACTGAGCATGGTTCTCTGCGGAAGACACAACAATCTGACATAAAGTCACATGTTTGCCATTTCAAAATGACACTACATGAGCTAATTGGCCAAAATATGCACCACCTGGCCAAACATCTCAATGGTTAATTGTTACCTCTTTAATCAGGAAGTAAGCACTATGATGCCTCTTTTTTTTCACAGTAATCAGCCGCTCATTGTATGCACCATATCAGCACTTTTGATACCCCTCCCTGTGGCATTTGAGGATTGAGGGTCGAGAACGACAAGGAGGAAAGGGGCCCATATTCACGCGAGGGTTTACGATCTCCGGCCCCAGGCTCAGGTACCCCTCATTCAGACCAAGTCGACACCGCAGCTGTGCAAGGATGGATTCGACATTCAAGACGGTTGTCTTGCCAATGAGGATATTTTTTGTTTGTTGTTTTTTTTCTGTGATTGTAACCTGTACTGGATACCGCATTTTATGTTTGTCGGTTGTTTGCGGAGCTAACAGTGTTATGCACGCTACTGTAGTAGCATGAAAACTGGGACTTGTTTTATCGTTGATTCTCCATGTTGACATGTTGACTGATTTGGGTATATGGAGAGAAAAAAAATTATATTTCCCTCAGTCTGCAGCATTGGTCTTGTGTACTGTTTGGTGAACTTATGTAAATTTGCACTTTCTCTGCATAGTTCATTTACAGTTCTCTAATCACTGAGAAGTAGAATTGTTAAACATAATTAAGTCAAATGAAACGTGTGTTTCATAGGGTAACAAAATGTTTTTTTATAAATTAGTGTATAGTTTTTGCAAGAGTGTTTCATTTTGCAAAGGGTCTGAGGTGTTCTGCTGATTGGGTGTGTGGTTGTGCTAATTGTGTGTAGTGTTTTCAAAGTTGTGCTTAAGCAACTGAAAAAAACTGTAGTATTATGACAAAGAACACTAAAGAGGAGAGTGCTTTTCATTATGCCCAACAGTGTGTAGTTGGTTAGACAAAAATCTGGTAACATGAGTGAAGTGTGCGCCATATGGTGCAAAAGTTTGATTTTGATATTGCTATATGTAGTTTTGGTTGCAGTGCTTCATTTTGCAGGACATATGAGGTATTTTGCAGTCTGGGTGTGTGGTTTTGTGAATTGTGTTAAGTATTTTGATAAAACCAGCCTAGTTTGCAAAATTGTGTTTTAGCAATTGGAAAAAACTGTAAAGCCTAAACTGATCACACACCAACACGCTTTTCCGACCATACACACCCCCAGTTTATCACAGATTATAATTACATTAAACACAAATACAGATGTAGCATTAGTGCTTCATCACTAAGAGGAATTGTCTGAAAAATGTCCCCGGAGGCTGCAGTGTTACCAAAGTGTTGAGCGATGCAAACAACACACTGAGAATTTTCCTATTACTAAGCCTTTCCAGTAGTGAGGCTAAAAAGGAAGTCTACCCTCAGAGTAGACAAATTCTACAGGGTTATTTATATGAAAAACTTATACAAACGTTGATGAGATTTGGCAAATTAGGATTTTGACATTTCAACGTGAGTACTTTGGCCTGGGGGTAGCCTTCCTTTCTAACTTCCCTCTGAACCAATTTGAAAGTATCCCTTATAAAGGTTAGATCTAATAAACCCCCAGTATTTCCTTTGTAATATCACCAAACAGAAAGTTAAATCTGAATAAGCTGGCTCAAATGGTTCTTATGTCAGAGTGCATCTAATGAACAGCAATAAGAAAATGGGTGGCACATTTTGAAATATGTCAGAGTATTAATGTTGTGTGAATATTGTGTGTGTGTGTGTGTGTGTGTGTGTGTGTGTGTGTGTTCGTGTGTGTATTTATTCACACATTAGATGGTGCAACATGTGGTGATGCAAGACGTTTTATGGCATTACAATCAAGTCTTGCAGTAGAGGCTGTCAGCGGAGCACTCAGACAGAGAATGACTTCAATGCGGCTGTAAATACATCCCGGAATATTGTAAACCGACAACTTCAGTGGAGTGTGTATGATTGAGATAAACAACACTGGTTTGGTCTGTGGAAGCAAACTGAGAAACATAGAGAGGGGAAGAGGGACAGAAAGAGAAACAGAGTTGTCAGAGTGTTTTATCTTAGCTTTACGCCTGTTGACTGGACTGAACACTTTGTTACAGAGCTGGCAGATTGGGGACTGTGTGAGTGAGTGTGTGTGTGTGTGTGTGTGTGTGTGTGTCTGTGTGCGTGTGCGCGTGCGTGTGCGTGTCTGTGTGCGTGTGTGCGTGTGTGCGTGCGTGCGTGTGTGTGTCCTCCACAGTTTTCTGAGTCACAGATACTGTATATGTCCTGAAGCTAGAAAATGAGGCAGATGGACAGCATGGAGCCCTGACAGTACATCAGCTCCTACATACTGTTGAGTTGGCCAGCGACCAATCTGAACAACACCAGGCTGCTGTATTCCTGTCAGCACAAACCTGCTGCCGCTCTCTTTAGCCAGATACACACTGGAAATGTCAGACACTGGTTTTCACTGGTCTCGATGGCCAGAAAACTAATTCAGAGTCTACAAAGTAACGGATTACAACTGTACCAATCCCGCTGAACATTTAATATTACAAAATGTGTTGAAAAACTATATTATAATGTTTAATATGTACATGCAGTTCAGGCGTTGGCCAAAAAAATATCTCAACAGCCCAACTAAAGATAACAACAGTGGTGGAAGAAGTACTCAGATCCTATACTTATAGAAATACACCATTACATGTTACTTAAGTAAAAGTTCAGAAGTATTATCAGCTAAATGTATTGAAAGTATTAAAAGTACTCATGAGAAATGGCTCCTTTCACAGTGTTCTGTAATTATAGTATTAAAGGTGCTGTAGGTAGGATTGCGAAGATCCAGGACTTAGCCAAAAAATGTGAACATCGACAACTTCTCAGTCCCTCCACCCTTTCTGCTAGAGCCCAAAACGGTCTCCTAAGCCCCTCCCCACACAAGGGAGAGCTGTGCACGATACAGCGCGTGTAAAGAGAGGGGAAGGGGAGAAAACCTATCTGCAGCTCATTTGGGGGGAAGGGGGAGGGGAGGACGCTATGAAATGAGTGTACCTGACCAGTACACACCCCCCGCCATTTACAAGATATAAGACATGTGCAACTCAAATGACTGTATAGTGTTCCTAGAGGGTTGGAAGCGATTGTTCTATGAAAGGGATATTGTGGTTAGGATGATGTAATAGAATTAATTAATTAATTAATTAATATATATATATATTAATATATATATATATATATATATATATATATATATATATATATATATATATATATATATATATATATATATATATATATATATACCCACTTTCATTTAATGTGAAATGCTCTATACATTTCTTTGGGAGAATTTCTTTAAAGAAACTACAAAAAAACATTTCTCCAGCCTGGAGCTTTGAGATATTCCAAATAGACATAAACAATGGGCTGCACATACAAGATAAAACATGAATATATCATGTGTCTGGATTATTAAGGACCAAAAGCCTGTTTTAATGTGCCCATATTATGAAAAAAAATCACTTTTTCTGAGATATGAGGTGTTATTTTGTGTCTCTAGTGCTTCCACACACATACAAACTTAAAAAAAAAAACATCCATGCTGTTTTGAGTGAGATACGGTTTCTGAATGTGTTCTGCCTTCAGTCTCCGGGTGAGCTGGTCAAAATCGGCAGGGCCGTCTACGTCATTGGCCAAAACATTTGGTGTGTGCTAACCACTTTAGCTAATACCACATCAGCTAGCTCTTTCTCCAACTTCAGTCAGTACAAGGCAGGATTAGCCGGGAGACTTCTTCTAAACAAGGGCGCACTTCCAACTTTGCGTGGAATACCTGCAGAACAGGGACATGTAAGTAGTTCGATACAATTTATTTTGTAGATTAGGGTGAACACGTGTGTGTTGTAGCAGTGTTTTGCCATTGAGAACAAGGTGGCTAACCGCTGGCAGCGCCAACTTCTAGCTAGTAGTCCTTACCTAGCTACTGCGCATGTCTCCCAACAAAGATGGAACAGAAGTGAGATGCCTCGCTCTGTAGCTAAAACAGAGAGCTCAACACACAGGGTGAAAAGAAGAGCTGCAACAATGTGCAGTACTACAAAATTATGGTGTTTTTTGAAAATTAAACCATGTAAACCTATTCTGATATAACCTCAAAATACAATTATGAACCTGAAAATTAGCATAATATGAGCACTTTAAACTGTGGAGGTGAGTCAAGGAATAAAAGCATTCAGTCAATGTCAAGAGACAAGTTGATAAAGTAATAATAAAAAACTTTTTTAAAGAAAGTCCCGGATTAATTAACACTGTTTTGGGCTCAACTAAGCAAGGCTAATGGAAACGATTCACTCTTTCTTGCTCTCCCACTCCATTTCTTCTCTATTTCTCTCCCCACCCTACTGCCTCCCTTCTCCTTCCACTTTCCTCCTCCTTTCTCTCCCCTTATCCTCTTTTCTTCACTCATTGCCTTTAATACATTCACCCTCTCCCTCCCCATCCGTTTCCTCTCAGGCTTTCTTTCTTTCTCCCTCCTTTTCCCTTTACTTTCTCACTCTTTGGCCTCCCTTCCTCTCCCCCCGCCCTCTTTCCTTCTTTCTCTCCCATTAGAAACATATTGGGGTGACTTGGACCATGAAATTAAAATATTAGTGGGTGACATCACTGAATATTTTCAATTCTCTGGAAAGAAAGAATAAAACAAAATCTGAAGTGTCATTATAGGAAAAAGGTCAGGTAGAGGGCAGATTAACATTTTAAACTTTTATATTATCAGTGGAAGAAAGAGAAAAGGCTACAAGCTTTGCTATAATTGGAGTATCTCTGCAATTCTAAATCCTAGAATCAACAATACAGCATAGGTTATATATTTAAATTATTTTCAATTTTGGAAATTGAGTTCTGTTAGCTTTCTTAAGTGTATTTTAAGATAACAAAATACACTTGGGGGCTAAAAAAAAAGTTTCATGTATTCACATATTTGAACATTTGAAGATTTTTTGGAGTTTTCAGAAACACCTTAACTGAAAAATTATTTATCACCTATTACCTTATCTTTTTATTTGAGTACATATGTTTGAAAACTGAGCATTTATTATGTCCTCATATCAGCAGATCACCTTACTTCCTTTACAGATGCGTCTTTCGTTCATATTTAGGTTCAGTAGGTTTATCATTTTTCCTACAGTTTGTTTGCTTTTTTTATGTTTCTGTCAAATGGAAAATGTGAATAATTTCCCTCTTCATTTGTGTTTTTACATGTTCCCTGAATTACTTACTGGCTAATTTCATCCAAATCTCTCTCTCTCTCTCACACACACACACACACACACACACACACACACACACACACACACACACACACACACACACACACACACACACACAAACGCACACACAAACACACACACACACACCAAATACTTACGGTTTTATTTTTACAAGGTTTTAAGAGATCTGCTTAAACTTTTGTTTACTTAAAACCCATGTAGGCAAATTGAAATCATTACCTCATTCATCAAGTTTCATGACTTACTTTTATTTTGCGATCCGCAAAAAAAGGATTTATGTTTTAATGATTCAGAAATTGCTTATCTGCAAACCTGTACTAGGTAGATTTGACCGCATGTCACACTGTAATGCCACAGGAGTCACAGAACCCATGCCAATAGTGCTGTGTGCGAGCAACTTTTATTCAAAGAGGTCACAAAAGAGTATCTGTTTAGTTTTCATGAGTCACAACCAAGTTTGTCTAGAATTTGCAAGGAAAAATACATGTCAGGAATCGTTTAAGTCAGGGGTTTCATGAGTCTGGTGCATATTGAAATTTTTTTTAAAGCCAAACAGTAACTCGAAAGATATTGCTGCCGTATTACATGTGTCTGTCCGTTTCGGCTCCCACGTCCCCCACGGTCATTTAAATCTACAAGTGACCACACCTAAAGGAAACAGTGGACATCTGGTTTAGGTTGGAGGACTGTTTTCCTTTGCCTTTTTTCTTTATATGTATGTGTGTGTGTGTGTGTGTGTGTGTGTGTGTGTGTGTGTGTGTGTGTGTGTGTGTGTGTGTGTGGTGTGTGTGTGTGTGTGTGTGTGTGTGTTTCAGTATGTTCATGTCTGGTTGCTATAAATGTATAACTATAAAAACTGTTCAGGATTTCCATCCATTCATTTCCTGGCTGGACAAAGCAAAAGCAAATGATTTCAAGTTGGGAAGAGCAGCAAAAAAAAAAAAAAAAGACAGAAGAAAAGGACAGAAAATACAGAAGGGCATGAAAGAAGGAACAAAGAGAAGAAAGGGAATACAGAAGTCAGGATAAGGAAAGATATGGAGTGAAGATGGAGTGTCAGGAGCTGTCTTCTCTGCAGACTCCCTTGAGGCAAATTTAGGGTGAACTGGCCACATGGAAACAGTTCTCTCTCTCGTTCTTCCATTCTCTCTTTCTCTTCCTCTGTGGTCAGCACACATAAGAGTGACTGACAAGGTCCACTCACTCCTGTCTTTCTTCATCTCTAGCTCTTTGTCTGAGTTCCTCACTTTCCTCACTGTCTACCTTCTCTGCCAACTTACAGTACACTTCACTAACTTCTGTCTGAACTGACACGGTCTGTTTACCAGCAAGTAGGGTTCAAAATTAGCCCCATTCACCAGCCAAATGCTGGTAAAATATGCAAGTGGCTGGTGGGGCTGAACGATTAATCATTTTCAAATCAAAATCGCGATTTGAAAGAATGCGATTAGCTAATCGGAAAGACCGCGATTAATCAAATGTGCAATATTTAGTTGAATGTTTGGTGTAACATTTGGTTGAACATTTTTTATTATTCTTATTATCTTTTATTATTATTATATTTACTGTTTTTTTTCTCTATATGATAAACGCTGGAATAATGTTATATCCCACAAATTCAATGCCCTATTCATATTAAAAGAATATTGCTGGCAATTCATTCACATTCATGTTCTCATCCTTGCATTAGAATATAGAGCAGTTTTGATGGTGTTTCATGTTAAAATGCTCCATGACATGTTTTATCTGTTACACAGTGAATATTGAACTTTAGCTAAACTGTAAAAAAAAAAAGAAAAAAAAAAGAAAATACATCACAAATCAATCAAATAGTAATCGCAATATCTGGCAGAAAAATCGCAATTCGATTTTCCCCCCAAAATTGTTATGGTAATCTGTTGAGTTGGTAAACTGGTAATTTGAACGTTTACTAGCCATTTTGCTGGTGGATGTAAAAGTTCATTTTGAACCCTAGTATTTGCTTGCTGCCCCTAGAGGCTACAGTGTCTGCTGCACCCACAACAGTAATGCCTTGAAAGAGAATACAAATGAGTACTTGTTGGGCGTTGGCACGCAGGTTGTACTGAGAGTTAAACCACTCTGGGTATTCTACTTGGGTTATGAGTCTGCTCAGGATATTTCATGGGAGTATTTCACCAAAGCAAATAATAATAATAATAATAATTAATGATAATAATAATAATAATAATAATAATAATAATAATAATAATAATAGAGCTGCAAAGAGGCAAAGCAGCGGGTGTGGGAGAAGTTTGGAGAAGACATGGAGAAGGACTTTCGGTCGGCACCAAAGTGCTTCTGGAAAACTGTTCGCCACCTCAGGAGGGGGAAGCGGGGAACCATCCAAGCTGTGTACAGTAAGGATGGGACACTGTTGACCTCAACTGAGGAGGTAATAGGGCGGTGGAAGGAGCATTTTGAGGAACTCCTGAATCCGACTAATACGCCCTCTATGTTAGAGGCAGAGCTGGAGGATGACGGGGATTGTCGTCGATTTCCGGGCGGAAGTCACTGATGTAGTCAAACAACTCCACAGTGGCAAAGCCCGGCGGGATTGATGAGATCCGTCCAGAAATGCTCAAGGCTCTGGGTGTGGAGGGCTGTCCTGGTTGACACGTCTCTTCAACATTGCGTGGAAGTCTGGAACAGTGCCAAAGGAGTGGCAGACTGGGGTGGTGGTTCCCCTTTTTAAAAAGGGGACCAGAGGGGTGCGCAATTACAGGGGTATCACACTTCTCAGCCTCCCTGGTAAAGTCTACTCCAAGGTGCTGGAAGGGAGGTTTGCGGCGATAGTCGAACCTTAGGTTGAGGAGGAACAATGCGGATTCCGTCCTGGTCGTGGAACAACGGACCAGCTCTTCACTCGCAAGGATCCTGGAGGGGGCCTGGGAGTGCGCCCAACCGGTCTACATGTGTTTTGTGGATTTGGAGAAGGCGTATGACCGGGTCCCCGCGATACTGTGGGAGGTGCTCGGGAGTATGGGGTGAGGGGTCTCTACTCAGGGCCATCCACTCTGTACGCACAACGTGAGAGCTGTGTCCGGGTTCTCGGCAGTAAGTCGGACTCGTTTCAGGTGAGGGTTGGCCTCCGCCAGGGCTGCGCTTTGTCACCAATCCTGTTTGTAATATTTATGGACAGGATATCGAGGCGTAGTCGGGGTGGGGGAGGGGTTGCGGTTCGGTGGGCTGGGGATCTCATCGCTGCTTTTTGCAGATGATGTGGTCCTGATGGCATCATCGGCCTGCGACCTTCAGCACTCACTGGATCGGTTCGCAGCCGAGTGTGAAGCGGTTGGGATGAGGATCAGCACCTCTAAATCGGAGGCCATGGTTCTCAGCAGGAAACCGATGGAATGCCTTCTCTGGATAGGGAATGAGTCCTTACCCCAAGTGAAGGAGTTCAAGTACCTTGGGGTTTTGTTCGCGAGTGAGGGGACAATGGAGCGGGAGATTGGTCGGAGAATCGGCGCAGCGGGTGCGGTATTACATTCCATCTATCGCACCGTTGTGACGAAAAGAGAGCTGAGCCAGAAGGCAAAGCTCTCGATCTACCGGTCAGTTTTCGTTCCTACCCTCACCTATGGTCATGAAGGCTGGGTCATGACCGAAAGAACGAGATCCAGGGTACAAGCGGCCGAAATGGGTTTCCTCAGGAGGGTGGCTGGCGTCTCCCTTAGAGATAGGGTGAGAAGCTCAGTCATCCGTGAGGAGCTTGAGTAGAGCCGCTGTCCTTGCGTCGAAAGGAGCCAGTTGAGGTGGTTCGGGCATCTGGTAAGGATGCCCCTGGGGCCTCCCTAGGGAGGTGTTCCAGGCACGTCCAGCTGGGAGGAGGCCTCGGGGAAGACCCAGGACTAGGTGGAGGGATTATATCTCCAACCTGGCCTGGGAACGCCTCGGGATCCCCCAGTCGGAGCTGGTTAATGTTGCTCGGGAAAGGGAAGTTTGGGGTCCCCTGCTGGAGCTGCTCCCCCCGCGACCCGACACCGGATAAGCGGACGAAGATGGATGGATGGATGGATGGTGATGGACTCTTCAGAAGAGGTCATTATCTCAGCTCGAGTTTCTGCACGGGAAAGACACAATCTTCTGAACATAGCCATACTGAGAGATACAGACAGAATTGTGTGGAGCTGATAGTCTAAATTAGCTTTGTATCAACTCATTTGGCAACGGCTTGAATGTAACGGACGTTCATTAAAATCAAAAAGTTACGCACTAAAGCCTTAATCGATAAATTGACAATTATTACATTTATCGCCACCTATTTTGATAATGGATTTTTCGGTGTTCATTTTCGGAGTTATTTTAAAAAAAATTCTCTGATTCCAGCTTCTTAAATGTGATTGTTTTCTAGTTTAAGTAGGAAGGTCAGCAAAGGAAAAAGAAATAAAGATATTACAGAGTGATGGTCAAGAAAGAATGTTGACCTAGCAGTGGTGCTGAATACGTGGTCAAGTGGTTACCAAAATTATTAACATATATACTCTGAGGACTATGAATAATCAAATATAATGGCAGTCCAGCTGGTAGGGTTGGGTACCTTTCACATGCAATTCGGTTCCGGTACACAATGATACCTTTTTTGGTAATTTCACTCAATTTCACAAAAATAATTTCAGTCGTAAAAATAATCCCAACCAAACCTATTTATCCTATTTACTTAGAACATTTTGTTATTTATTGCCTTACAACCTCAGCCTGTCAGTCAGTCACCAGGGCATATAAACCACTGTTGTACCTGCTTGTCTCGGAGGAAGTGTAACAACAACAATAAACAGCAACGCGACCGCTTTCAGCTCTTAAAATTAGATTAGATTAGATTTTTTTTATTGATCCCAAAAAAATGGGAAATAATGGTGTTGCAGCAGCAAAAATATCAGACACACAGCACACATACAGAGTATACATTAAATAATAGGAAACAATATACATTAGATAATAATTGAATACTACACGAGCAATATTTAATATCATATTGGTGTCTGCGTGAAGTTTTGAAAAGTGTAACCACACTTGCAATCGCTTTACCGACATTGCCGTGACTCACTGTGACTTAAACAAAACTGCAGAGACGACGTAGTTTGCTCTGTCCGCACCTCTGCGTGCGCGCGTGCATGCATGCATGCGTGCGGGTGTGTGTGTGTGTGTGTGCGCGCGTGTGTGTGTGTGTCTGAGCCCTTCTCTCTATCAACATGCAGAGAGGACAGATCAACTTGCACTTACTCGCTCTCAGGTACCAAAATTTGATTTAGCGTGAATCGGTCCACGATAGTACCAACGTAATTTGGACAGCACTCAAAAAACTACAGAGTTCGGTACCCAACCCTACCAGCTGGTAGTCTTAGAGATACCCCTCTTCCTAAATAAAAAGATGCACTCAAGTAAATCATGCCTGTCTCGAAATTAAGTCCGAGATGTTCAAACAAATCTGCTGGTAACTGTGCTGTATTGATATCATGGCAAATCCAGTGTAATCTGTAATTTACAGCATTGTTTTATACTTATCAACGGAAACGCTGTTCTAATTTTAGAAACTCAGATTCTACATTGCCTAGCTTTTTAAATATTAAGCACCTGCTAATGTAAAAAAACAAAAAAAACAACACTTTACAATATTCGCAATAAAAGTCAGGAGGAAAGGAAAGAAATTGTGGCTCCTGAACAACCGGAATGCTCTTTATGTGAAACACTTTAATACTACTCTGTAGTAAAATTGCCACCAATTATAGATTTTACATTTTAATCCCATTTAAAGTTGTTTTTTTTTTCATCTCCTGCATCTATTAAGAAAAGTTCAAACTTGTTAAAGAGTCAGGTGTTCCATCCTCATCATCAACCAATTCCGCTCTTGTTACTGAATTACAAAGCCAAAAAATTGCTCTTTTAGTTGGTCAGGGAACAAGCCACACGAGACAAGAACTCAATGGAGGTGAAAGTTAAAATTGGCTCCACGCTGTGTTTCAGTCAGACCCACTGGCTGAGTCGAAATCATGTGTGGGCTATGTCGGTGATTAGATGGTTTTGTGTCTTGCACTCTGTACATTCTTACTCAGCTTTGGATTTAACTGTGTCACTCTCTATCTCCTTCTTTTGGCTACACATTTATACGCTTCCATGCTGAAGGCACTATGAGATAATGAAATTCTCACATGAGTGACCAGGTAAACTCAGCTAGTCATTGAATTAATTCAATGTGTGGATATGAAGCAACCATGTTTGCCCAAAAGAGTTGGTCCTAGCTGAACACTGCTTGTTAGGTGTTAGCGCATCTGTTTCGCGAATTATATGATTTCACCAAGGCAAATTCCACGCAAGTGTACTTATTGTGGCAATAAACCTTTGTCTGATTCCGATTCATTCACAAACTATACGAGAATCACTCAAATCTCTGCAATTTTAATGTGACAGACTCCTTTGAATTTGTATAGAGTTATAAATAGTGAAGAGCTCTTTTGTGTTTGGGGATGCCAGGTTATTGTGCCCTAACAATCCATAGTGACTCACGTATTTTAGCCGTCGACACAGAAGCTGCAGTAACTAACAAGACTAAAAAGACTAACATGACTTCATCATTTGTCGATTTAAAAGTTATTATTTCTTCAAAGGAACAGTTTGACATTTTTGGAAACACGCTTATTCGCTTTCTGGTGGAGATAAAATAGTTTGGCACATACTTCTGTTTTTGTACGGATTAAACAAACAAGATATAACTTGTTAATTAGCAGGGCCATGCGGACTATGTGGCAGTAGAAATGCACAGAATTCTGCAGAATATTCCACAGATTTTAAACACATTCTCAAAAAACTCAGAATGTTAACACAGAATGCTAACACATCTCCACCCTAAGCAAAAAAAACTGTCTACTAATGGCGTTTTTCCATTACATGGCACCTGCTCGACTCGGCTCGGCTCGACCGCGGTGCCCCGTCCTCCTTTTTCCATTGCAGATTTAGTACCGCCTCATGCGTGAGGCGACCGTGGCTGGTTGTCATAGTGCCGCCACAGGAAACTGCCGTGAACTAACGCGACACACACATAGAACGTCAAAGGTGTGTTGTTGTTGCCACAGCCAGAAGACAAATGTTGATTCAAAAGAACCTGGAGGCAGCAAAAAAAAAAACACTGCTGGCTAAACTATTTAAAAACGGCAGGTTTGTTCACTACACCCCCTTCTGTTGCTAGCAATGATGACGCAGTGATTAGTGACGATTCTTTCCGACCAATCAGTAGTCTGCAGGTTTTCACGTCACCTTATGGTATCGCCTCAGCTCGCTTGGAACCTCGACGGAGGTGGTACTAAAAAAAGTACCTGTTAGCAGGTACCAGGGATGGAAAACCAAAAAAGGCGAGTAGACTCGAGGCGAGTCGAGCAGGTACCATGTAATGGCCATAAATGACTGTCGGACAGTGCCCCCTTTTTCCAGTCTTTGTGCTGAGCTAAGATAACCTGCCATCTGCTGGCAGTATAACTTCATAAATTAAAGTATCAATGTTCTCGTCTAACTCTTGCCTTTAGGCCCAGTCCAGACCAAAGATTTGAGCTGAGAGGAGTTGAAACTTGCAACTACTTGCAACGTGCTGGTCTGCAGCGTTCTGAAACCTGCCAGTTCACACCAATGCGACAAGACGAGACGGTGTTTCATCTCCTATGGAACGACTCTTTGTACTTCCATTCTGACTTACGACTTTCAGGTTTTCTGTAGCTGGATGTATCATTTGTTGTGTCTAAATATGAATGACTACTTGCAACTACTTGCAACGCGTCGGCCTGCAGAGTTTTGAAACCTGCCAGTTCCAAGGGGGTAAGCTTCGCTTCAGAACTCGAACCTCCTATGGCGCCATTTTGATGCTACAAAGGTATCACCTCCCATTAGCATTCCACTGACTAGCATTCATTTTGACGTCATTTGACAGAGAATAACTTTACATCTGAAGCGTTTAAAGACTCTATTTGTCCATTGTTTAGTTCTAAAGAAACACGACAATACATAACAGGCTCCATTACCTTGTACCTCACGTTATGGCTCCGTAGCAGATGCTTTTGTAAAAATAGGCTAACGATTGTGTCACATAGTAGAGGAATTACCGTATAGTTCAGGAGAAGCTCGCAGGCAGTTTCGACTTACATTAGCTGTTTAGGTTTAATTACTAATGTTAACTAGCATTTTAGTTAGCAGTAATTAGCCTGTGCCTATGTTATCTCCTTACATATACCTACACTCTCTGTCTCTGTAAGATTGGGAATGATTGAGATTTCTCTTGGCACAGCTACCAGAAGACTTACAACTTTCAGACACGTTGCTCACGTCACATCTACGTTGTCTCTGTCAGTTGGAGGCTGCGCAGTAAAGCTAGTGATCACCGGAAAAGTGCTTCTAATAGCCTTCACTGGTCTACGTCCAGAGCAACAGGAATGTTGGTCCATTATATACTGTCTATGGCCAGTTCACACCAATGCAACGGCACGAGACGGTGTATCATCTCCATAGCAACGACTCCATAGCAACGACGCAGCATACTTCCGTTCTAACTTCTGACTTCCAGGCTTTTTGTAGCTAATTGTATCACTTGTTGCGTCTAAATAAGAATGTGGATAACGTTAGTGATAGTGAGATACTTTCCACAGTTACATTTCAAGTGATGAATCGGCGAAAACACGTTTTATTTCTCTGATTCACTGCTTTTTCCATTGACGCTCCCTCTTTTCAGTCACTCTCTAGCTCGCTCGACTGTATGTGCTCGCGGGCGCACATTGAGCCTCCGTCAACAGTTTGTAACAGAAATAAAATGGATTATGGGTCATTTTATTGTAGCTGACTTTACAAGATGACTTCTCTATTGGCTTTTGAAAAAAGTGACGCACCTTACGTTCTAAAACGAGCCTCTGGAGACTTGTCCATCGCAGCCACACCATCAGCTGGTTTGAGTCGAGCTGAGACAGGCCGGTTCAGACCGCTGCAACTTTTCTCTGCAATGTTCCAAAACGGTTTCGTCTCGTCGCGAATCTTTGGTCCGAACTGGGCGTAAGTCAACTTGCAACAATTTGCAGTGTCAATCAAATCCACGCTTGTCATCATTTTTGTGGGGAAGTAGCCATCAGTGAACACAACACCAGATCTGTTTTAATCGCTGAAAGAAAAACAATTCAGAGGCCTGGTACCAGGCTTAGTTAAGTTAGCAGTTTTGCAAAAAAATCTGTGAAAATACATCTAAATGTACTGTGTATTATTTGCGGTTAAAACTTTGTCATTTACATCTCTCCTTTTGCCTCTCTTCTGTACTCTGTTAACTCCAATAAGTCTCAGCCTGTCTAACTCCAACTTTTTCACCTCTCAATGTCTCTCTCCCTTTCCTGTCCTGGCTGGTATTCCTCTATCATATTTCTCCTTTCTCTCTCTCTCTCTCTCTCTCTCTCACTCTCTAACCCTCCTCTCATTTCTTGTCCTTTTAACCCTGATGAACGCCGTATGTCGTCACGTCCATATATGGGCAACACTATCTGGCTGCCGTCCATGCAGCCAATTAGAAATGGCAGATGAGTCTGAGTCTGTCCTTTGGAGACCGAGGTCACCTCGGCAACTATCACCGTGGTAGACCTCATCGGAATTCGCACCGAGCCAATCGTCTCCTCTCACCTTCATTAGGGATTCGGTTAATGTCAAACCAGCATCCGATTGCTCTCTAATTCTCTCTGTCATACTCTCACTCCCTCTTTTTTAAGCACTCATGTGTAATCCCAATCGCAGGGTTTTATCCCTGATGCACATGCACAACTCCTTTTTCTCTGCTCCTTCCGATTAGTTATTCCCTTTGTCCCAGCTGATGAATAAGCTCCCGAGATGCAACACTGACCTGCATCTGGCCTCTTTGTCTTCCTCTTTCTTGTACTCTCTTTTTAATTGTCTTCCTCATTCTTCCTCTCCTTTTCTCTCCACACGACCAGAGGTATGAAATATATCTAATGCTTATGCTCTAAGGACACTACAATAAGGAAGCGTGGAAGCCTCTGAACACCCACACAGGTGATTTCAGTTATTGTGGCTGATTAGACTTCTGCTTAGTTTGAAGTGTCCTGCCCTAACAGGTGCAACAAAGCTAAAAAGAGACTCAGGACGATCAATCAGTCTATACACACCCACAGTCCTGGAAGCGATATTCTTTTTCCCACTATGGCCACGCCAAGACCCGCCCTTCAATAGCATTCACACACTACTATTGGCCAGGCGTCCATGCTTACATGTACAGGTCCTATCCCCTGACCAATCACCTAACCTTAACCACTCAAGGTCAAATGCCCAACCCCAACCAATCAAGCTGCTTCGTAGGGCGGGTCTTGGCGTGGCCATAGTGGGATTCGTAATTTTGCGTCCTGGAAAGAGGTCTAATCAGCCAGATTCACTTAAAACACCTGTGTGTGTCTTTAGGGCCTTGAAGAGCTATGGGCGTTTCTCAATCTGTGTTCTTCTATGGACTTGTGTTCTTGTGTCCTTGTGGAACGTCATCTTCTGTTGCCAAAGTACTGTCCCAATACACAAGTTCGCATTGTGTATAGCACTGGCTCTTCATAGCTCACAGCATGCCCACTTTGTATTTACCACTCATTAAGCCAGCTATGTCATGTGCACTGTGTCACAGACTCAAAGTACATAAGAATCCAACGGCAACCTTTCATTGTCGAAGAGTAAACATTGAGAAAATAACTGGTTGATATTCATACTGGCACACGTTGGTGTTATTCACAGTGCATTATTAATGGGTTTTTCATGTGTAGGCGGAGATATTAGCAGCAAAAAGGCACTATTCAAGAGACAACACACAATTGTTGGCCAGAAACTGAACACACAATGTTACTGCGAGGGTTATTTTGTTTTTGAACGCATGTGAAGAGGCTTTATGGGAATTGTAAAATAACACAGTGACCCTTATACCAACCCTCTTGACTTGTTTGTGGCAGCTCTAGAATAAATTACAATACCCACATGCAAACATGCCAACAAGTTATCATACATAAAGGACAAAGTAGGTCCAGCCTTTTAACAATAATCAATACTGTAATATCTTCTGGTGATGACAGTTTCAACATGCATATTACATAACAATTTAAAATATATAAGACAACACGCTGAACTCACATTTAGACCTTGAAGAATGGGTGCTGGATCCTTAATTTGGGCAATGATATTAAAGTAAATTAGGACAGCACTGCAATTTAACTTTTTATAGCCATATGAACATTTTGGCTAATACGCCCTTCTTCAGCGTGTGTTCAGGCAGTTTCACAAGCAATATAGCTACACAGGTTAATTAAAAAAATAAAATTATTATCATCAACTTTTGTTAACTTGCCATTCTCAACTTAAATGGACAAAATGATAAGAAAAAGGGAGAAGGACCATCTTAGCTTGATATCAGCTGCTGCAGTTGGCACAAAATCTACACACAAAAGAATACACACACACACACACACACACACAGTGGTGGAGGAAGTACTTAATCTCAGTACTTAAGTAAAAGTACAAATAACCAGAGACATATTTACTTTAGTAAAAGTAGAAGTACCACAATGACAACCCTACTTAAGTAAAAGTAAAAAAGTACCTCATTTTAAATGTACTTTAAGTATTAAAAGTAAAAGTACTTGCATAATGCTTTATTCTCTTAATCTTATTTGCATATTACCATTTTAAATGGTAATATATGATTTTATTCATGGATGTATTTTAAGACGGTTTTATTTCCTTTAACCATGGGAGCGTAATTAAATGAAGTGTGTGATGCAGCGGAAATGGGGAGGCGGATGTGAAGAGGTTCAGCCAAATAAGATATGAATGCGTCGAAGTAGACGACGCTGTGGAGAGAAATAGGTGGCGACTATGATTTAAAAACGGGAATAATAAAAAACAATTCATTTTTATTTTCACTTTTACTGGAGGCTGTATTACCGAGGGTCAGCGGCGCTGCGCCTGGGCTCTGGGAGCACCGGAGCCGGCTTGGAAGCCGATGAAGGATCGGCGGTGGCCCATATATATCTATGGCAACCAAACTTCACCGGTGAGACAAACATGTGACAGTCAGGAAGACATTTTGGCAGGGGGAAAAACTGGTCAGAAAATGTAACGGAACGTTGTAGAAATGTAGTGGAGTAGAAAGTAAAGATAATAAATGATAATAAATGTAAGTCAAAAGTATGCACTATTGATTCTACTTAAGTATTTGTACTTTGTTACATTCCACCACTGCACACACACACACACACACACACACACACACACACACACACACACACACACACACACACACACACACACACACACACACACACACACACACACACACACACACACACACACACACACACACACACACACACACTTTCAACACATTTTGATCACATGACAAGAATCTGAGCCAGAAATCAATAAGAAATGCAATTGGTAAGCCTAATCCAAATTGGAAATACCCAACCCAAGTCTGCAGATACTTGTGCTTGTTGATCAACTCTACTTTCCGTTTTTCACAGCGCTACATATCTTAAATGGTTCATCTTTTTCCCACTTCCACATCTTGATGTTTATTTCCTTTTCGTTTCAACTTTTTCTGTCTCTCTTTTCTCTACCTCCCTCAGCCTTGCTTTCTTTTCCTTTCTTGCAGGGTAAGTGGGCATTCACACAAAGAAAAGAGATCTGGCGATTTGCCAACAGCACAAGTAGACTTTATATTTCACAATTACTGTTTTCCATCTGATCGTTTATAGATTTCGACGTTTCCGAACGCACTTGAAGGCAGCTTCATTTCAGAGGAGAGAGAGAACGAAAAGAGAGGAGCGAGACACAGCGAGTGCTTTGTTGCTGGAGGAAACATTCAGCTATTACACAAACTCCCGGGCAGTTCGGTGCTTGTGTTTCGTGTTTAAAAAACGTTCTTGTGGCAGCGATAAAGGCAGTGATGTTTCCTGTACGGGATTCTCACACTGCCTCAAACCATAGTTCAAAACACTGACAAGTCTAATCGCGGGCCACCGTAGCGTGATGTGGGGTTGCGTTTCTCCAAAAGTTGAGTCGAAGAGAATATCGCGGAAAGGAACTGCAACACGGCAGGCGCGATCCCTGGTCTCCGGGGTGAAAGTCCTGTAATGTTTGACCCCTCCAACACCCCGACCAACGTCTCTACGTGGATTTTCTGCTTTTCACACTACTCCCTACCGTTGTCGTGCTGTGATCACGAAATATGCTTCCCATTTAAGTACATTAAATTAAAATTCGTAATCACCACACGAAAAAAACAACATAATCGTGTCCTGTTCACAAATTATTGAACGGAGGTTCAGTTGAAAACCCCAAAACAGCTAAAATTATATTACTGCTCAGGAATGTATTAACCCAAAAACAGCTAAAAATCTATATTGCTGCTATAAAAGTATTGATATGCATTGTACTATAAATGGATCATGGTTTTGACTGTGTGCTTTCAAATGAAAGAGTGTAGGACACTGCTGTAGAAAAAGGGGAAGTTCATGTGATGGTCACTGATCATGTAGCCTGTGTAACATATAGAGATGGAACATGCTCAAAGGTGGAGTTTCCTGTTTGTGCCTTCTGCCTATTGTCTACATGACTTTTGGCTCGTATCTGCATTAGCATATTCTTCTATGTGACCTTTTGGCCTGTGTATCTGTATTGGCTAATGTTACCCTACATGGGCATAAAGATTGGTGAAACAAACCTTGCTGCGTTTGGGGGAGTGAACAAAAAAAATTTACATAAATAAGCGAGTTTTGCCAGCAAAACTCTCTTGTGTGGTTAGGGCACCTTGCTCTTCGGACGCGAGGGTTTTAGTACTTCAGCATTTAGAGGAATTACTCACTGAATCTGCTAGGTTCAGGACTTTGTTCATTTTCATTTTTATTCAACTTAGCTCATTTGTTTTTTGTTTTCTTTGCTTCATATAAAATAAAAATACCTGAGCTCATGTTGAGCTAGGGAACCAAAAAACCCGTGAATTTTTGTGCCTTTTTTGGAAGACTTCCTCTTTTTTTCCCTCCACACCTGCCTGTGGCTGTTATCGCTCAGCGAAGTGCATTTCCCTAAACGCTCGGCCGGTCAGAGCCCCCGAGCGCTTGGCCTCTCTTGACATGGCGACCAGGAAGGCTAGCAGGCGTCCTTTGAAAGGACGGGACCTTCGGTGATCCTGAGAGGAGCGGCCTTGAAACCGTGAGTACTTAAGAAAATTCATTTGGTTATAAAGATTCCCTCGGGCAGTGCTTTTCATACACAGGGGGTTAAGAGCCCGTTAGTTGGGGACATCTAGGGTGGTAATCGAAGCCTCTTGCCTTGCCTCTGGGTTCCCTGACCCGGGCGAGGGCCCTTTAATACGGCCGTGTGTGTCTCTCTAATAAACTAAAAAGCAGGGAAGTATCTGAAATAACTCCTTTTAATATAGACCAAAACATCCGCTCCGCTGACAGTGACTGGTACTGCTGTACGGCAGAAGAGGGCATAGTAGAC